>NC_089873.1:209932500-210055000 GCF_040182565.1 Anser cygnoides
ACTGTGCTTTGTAAGGAAGGGGCTGTTATCTCTCGGGAGCAAAGGAATCCCCTCGGGTGCATCGGGAAGGAACATTTTGTTTTCTCTGCCAGCAACAACCCCGGTGGGGAGGATGCTCCTCGTGTTCAGCCCCTTCCCTCATCCTACATTCATGTGTGCTTCCATGAAAATCAACCACTGCAATGTCCAGTCGCATTTTGGGCTGATTCCAGGAGACTGAGCTATTATTGGAATGACCAGCTTCACTCGCCATTAAAAATCCCACTCTGCTCAGGAACGAGCATGGGGCCAACGCTGTTACACCCCTAAATGTGCTCTGTGCAAATGATGCGTACCTGGCAGCAACGCAGCTCTGCCTTCCTTTACGTGACCTAAAAGCTGATTTTCCCCCAGCTCGGAGGCTTTTCCAGCCCTTTCCATCACACCCGCCCCCTTTGGCCTCCCTGCCATTATCACCCAGCGAAACGTCCGTCTGTCCGTCCCCTCCCCGCGGGTACCCAGGGAGCCGGGGGGGAAATAATCACCCCGCAAAATGAAGTCCTGGGTTGTCGCTGCCCACCCCCCCCCCCCCCCCGGCTAATACGTTTTGTGATGTGGATTTGTGTCGACAGAGCGAGACGCCCGGCTCTCTCCTCCTGATGAACACGTCCCGCGAGGACAATGATGGAGTTCCTGCGAAATTTTTACCGCTGACCTTTTTCTCCACGGAGGAGCGGGAATGCGTCTCCGAGCGAAGGCTGGGGACAGCGGAGAGCATGTTATAATGCTGGAAAATGTGACTGCGTCTTTGTGGAATGCCATTTTCCCCCCCCCCCCCTTTCCCCTTCCCTTTTCTCCCTTTCCCCTGTTAGGAAAACGCAGCGCTGAAAAGTTGAAAATTTAAAGCGAAAAATTGCAGCCTGCTCCCCGCCTCCTTCTCTTCCCAGCTCCGTCTGAACAAGCAGCCAAGCTGTTAAATGCTTTTACCTGCTGTGTCCGAGTCAAAAGTTAAATAATGTGTGAACGAATGGGGAAGGAAAACACGAGGCGGAGAGGGGGCGCGGGAGAGAGCCCCTCTTACAACCAGATAATTGTTACATTACGAGAAACAAATAACACGCTGCTCCTCTCCGGGTCTGTGTCGGGGACATCTTGACAGGTACATCTGAAGTTAATTACGTGCCTCTCGCTGCTTTTCACCCCGCCGATGGGGCCGGGTCCTGCAACCACACGCTGGTTGCCACATCTTTTTTCTTCCCGGGGCTCCTTTGCTGCTCCTCGATGCTGGGAAGTTTTTGCTCTCTAATCCTGAGGATTTCCAGTTGTGTCGAGATGCTGGTTTAACCCTGCTCGTTTCCACCAAATTCGCCCTCACCCCACGTCCAGCACTGCCACCTGCAAACCTCACCCATCCCACCTTCCTCCCCGTGGCATGGTGGCCAGGGTGTGTGGATTATTGGGTTTAAATGCATGCAGTTGGGCTGGTGCTGTGACTGCAGGGTTTTGGTCCCTTTTTGACATGGAGGGCAGGATTCATCCCACCAGCATCAGCGACCAGACGTCCCCAGCTGCCCTGAGCTGCCTTTGTGTTTGCTGGAGAGCTTTTTGGAGGGCGGCTCACCTGTCTTCTCCCATGGCTGCGTTTAAGATTGTACCACAGAATCCCTTTACATTGATTATAAATGAATCCTGGACATGACTACTTTGGATAGAGTGGACATGCTGTGAAATGGATTTGGTCAGACATCTCCTGCCCCACGCATAGAAATGTGTGGCACACACATTAAGGATGCTAATTTAGTCTCCCTCTTGTTTTAATATTGCTTTTATTGTGGCTCACGTTCAAAGCGATGAGGAGTTCGGGGAGTAGAAAGGAGAGGTTGGATTTCCTTCAAACTCTTCCCCCGAGACCTGCGTTTGTCGTCCTGGATCAGTTTCTTAAAAGGAGGGACCAAAGTCAGGAGACTGAACATGAAGTGGCCCGAAATGGGCAACTTCTCCTCCCCTGCCTGTGTCAATTGGGATGAACACAGGGCTGCCCAGGCTGCCCCTCCTCGAGGATTGCCTGCACTGCTGACCAGGAGGACACCAGAAGATGAGTTTGAGTCTATCCTCATGGTCCTCACCCCCTGGGGCGAGCTGTCTCGAGGGTCCTGGTGGGCAAGGAGCGTGAGTCTGAACCCACGCCGTCCACAGACCTCTAGCATTATCCCAGCTGGCTTCACACCCTGCAACATCAGGTTTCACGCTAGAAAACACCACTCCGGTGGTCTGCAGCACAGCCCACATATTATTTCAGACAGCTCGACTTGGCCAAAACACACAAAACAGTTGTTACGTCTTGGGGCCAGAGGGGCAGCACGTGAGCTAGGGGAAAGCTGGCAACACGAGCTTCAGAGCAGGGATGTGCTCCAGATGGGACCAGCTGAGTGGTGTGGACACCCCACAGTCCATACCCTCATCCCCAGAGGGAATTTCTGTCCTCTGTTATTTGTCATTGTAGACACGGCCACTGAGCCCCACCTTTTGGGGCCTCTGTGTCTCTTTGCAGGGTCTTAACCACTTTAACCACTGCTCCTTGGGGGAAGATGTCTGGCTACATCCACATCACCAGGCCACAGGGTGAAACGTTGCCAAAGACTTGCCATCCACAGTCCCAGGAGCTTTTTATGTTGGTCTAGCTACATCCTCCTCCCAGGACCCATTCTTGGTTGGCATGTGCTCCCCTGGATCATGTCTTCTGGCTTGTGTTTGTATGAGCCCAATGTAGATCAAAATAGATCACCTACACTCAGTTTAGATGCGTGCCCTCCCCTTGGAAAGATATGATGGTGAGGAAAAGCATGAAAAGCTTTTGCCCCTTGAGTCCATCTCCTATGACTTTTGCTTCAACTTTGAAGTTCAGATAAAACCAGAAACTTGAAAGAAAACCTCATCCCAAAGCTTCCCAGAAGCAGTTTCCCTTAGCAGCCACAGAGAGACCACCAGGTGTTTGCTCGGGGCTGGCGTGCTTTGCTCTGCTCCTTCAAAAGCTTTCAGGAGAATCTCATCTCCATCTCAACCCCCAAGCCCAGACGATCTTCATCTGCCCAGAGTTTTGCTTGGCATTTACACCCCTCTAATAATGATATTTCTGTTCTTCTGGGCATCTTCATCAATACAAATGGAGCTCTTATGTCTTTGTACTCCAAGGGTGAATTTTGATGAGCCCCTTCAGCTGTTACTTGAACTCACATTATGCATGTACTACGACCCTGCCTTCTGGCTTTCTAATTTGGTTGGAAAGCTCCCACAACAGCAACAACAAAATCAATTGCAAGTAAATAAGCAGTGCCACATGCTCCACAACAAATTTAAAATCAATTGCAAGTAAATAAGCAGTGCCACATGCTCCACAACAAATTTATGATCTGGATACCCTCAAGACTTCTAAGTAAAGACTGCATTTTGTTTGTTTGTTCTTGTTTTTGTTTTTCAAACATTTTATTTGGCAGATGTTCCTGGACAGCCAGGGCCCAGTGGTGAACTGAACGAGACTTGTAGCCATGCTTATGAGATTGCAAGCATTCCTAAGGGTCTTGGAGAGAACACCAAATAAAATAGCTTTAAATAAGGTTGAAGGCACTTTATCAAGATTTCTCTTTCTTCTTCCCCCAAGGGCAAATGTATCTCACAGGACTCTTGTCTTTCTATCACTCACAGATAGACAGGAAAACAACTCATTTACGTTCCCTCATCTGAGCAGACCTGCCTCTAGCCTACCATGCATTTTTAATATTAGTCCTAAAAACATTCCAGGTACAGTTCTAGATGCTGGAGGGATTTCAGAAATGCTTTTGTGCTGCATGCCAAAATGCTAAAAGCAGGGCTAGATTGTGTCATCGGTTTCCAATCAAGCCTCTCTAGGCCTCTTGTAAGTTTCTGAAAAAGTTACATATAAAATAGTGAGCAAGGACTTCGACATAGCTTAAAACTGAGGTTCCTGGTTGCAGCTGCTGTACATGACTTGGGGTGCTCTCCTGAAGGACCTGATCCTGTCTGGGTTCACGTGGCAGCAGCAAGGAGAGGAGAATACTTTTGCTTGGCTTAGCTTGCCCATTTGCTCTGTTTTGTACCAAATTAGATCATCATATTTTACAATTCCATCCCAAGCAGGAAATCTAGACTACGGATCAGTGGCTGCCCTAATTTTTATTGGCAAATCATGATCTTTATTGGTGGAATTATGAGCTAACTGGACTTTACAGTCTTTGTGTAATGAAGCCAATATATTACTACCAGTGTGATGTTTTAAATTTAATGTATCAAGGAACAAAGGTAGCTTTCTTCTTTTCTTTTTTCTTTTCTTTTCTTTTCTTTTCTTTTCTTTTCTTTTCTTTTCTTTTCTTTTCTTTTCTTTTCTTTTCTTTTCTTTTCTTTTCTTTTCTTTTCTTTTCTTTTCTTTTCTTTTCTTTTCTTTTCTTTTCTTTTCTTTTCTTTTCTTTTCTTTTCTTTTCTTTTCTTTTCTTTTCTTTTCTTTCTTTTCTTTTCTTTTCTTTTCTTTTCTTTTCTTTTCTTTTCTTTTCTTTTCTTTTCTTTTCTTTTCTTTTCTTTTCTTTTCTTTTCTTTTCTTTTCTTTTCTTTTCTTTTCTTTTCTTTTCTTTTCTTTTCTTTTCTTTTCTTTTCTTTTCTTTTCTTTTCTTTTCTTTTCTTTTCTTTTCTTTTCTTTTCTTTTCTTTTCTTTTCTTTTCCTTTCCTTTCTTCTCTTCTCTTCTCTTCTCTTCTCTTCTCTTCTCTTCTCTTCTCTTCTCTTCTCTTCTCTTCTCTTCTCTTCTCTTCTCTTCTCTTCTCTTCTCTTCTCTTCTCTTCTCTTTTTCCTTTTGTTTTGTTTTGTGTTCATTTTCGCTCTTCTCCTTTTCACTCTCTTTTCAATCCCTCCCTCTCTCCTTCCTTCTATCTGTCCTCTACTCCTTCCTTCCTTCCTTTCTCCCTCCCTTTCCTTCTGTATTGACAGCTACTCTGTCAGTCCAACAAGGAAACAGCTACATTGACAAAGTGATGGGTATGAGAAGGAGAAAAGAGCCAGTAATAGTAAGATGCAATGTTTGTTTATTTGTTTGTTTGCCGGTACAGCTGTGGTGAGAACTGCATCTCTACCCAGCTTGATCACACTAATACATTATATGGATCCCTAAAACCAGACATCACAGATGCTAAAGTTTTGGACTCTTCTGTGTTGTTTTTCAAAGCCAGAGATCAAAATTTAATCCTGCAGTGCCGGTGGTTATGCTGGTCTGAAATGACAAAGGCTTATTGAAATCCCCTGCAGAACAGTGTTTGGTAGGGACTGCGCTGTCCATCAGAGAATCACTGAACAGTTTGGGTTGGAAGGGACCTCAAAGATCACCCAATTCCAACCCGGCCATGGTCAGGGCCCCCTGCCCCCAGCCCAGGCTGCCCCCAGCCCCATCCAGCCTGGCCTTGGGCACTGCCAGGGCTGGGGCACCCCCAGCTCCTCTGGGCAGCCTGGGCCAGGGCCTCAGCGCCCTCAGAGGGAAGAATTTCTTCCCAACGCCTCCCCTGAGCCTCCCCCCTGCCAGGCTCCAGCCGGTGCCCCTCGTCCTGTCCCCCCAGCCCTGACAAAGAGTCCCTCCCCAGCTTCCCTGCCCCCCCTGCAGGCCCTGGCAGGCCGCTGGCAGCTCTCCCCGGGGCCTTCTCTTCCCCAGGCCCACCACCCCCAGCTCTCTCAGCCTGGCCCCACAGCAGAGCTGCTCCAGCCCTGCACTGAAACACAGCAGCTCCCAACTAAAATACTGGCTGTAAGCTCAGCCCCAGAGCTCTCAAATGCCCTTTGGAGCATCACCTCTCCCACCACCGTCTATGCAAGACCCAAAAGATCTCAGAAATTTGCTGTAAGTGCTTGAAAACAGCTGGGGTGAACAACCCCCCTCCCTTTACTTTCCCTGGGGGCTGTCCCAAGGAGTTGCAATCAAGGCCAAGGAGAGAAATAGGGACACAGGCTGAAATCACTAAATTGCTCAGCAGTGATAAACTCCAGCAAGACTTTATGTTTCACCTCCAAAAAGTAAAAACAACAACAACAAAACACCAAAATTAAATCCAAACCCCAGCCCTTTCTGGGGTTTTATTTGTTTGTTTTCAGTCTGGGAAGAATCACAGCAGTGGGTTGTGAAGGACGTGAAGGATCAGGCCCACGTTGTTACCAGAGGAGCCAAAGGAGCACTTATGGCCTCTCTGATCCTGGGATGTGTTTGCAGCATGAGCAGCGATTAAAAGCCACAGTTTATTTATAAACCATGCAAAATTAACATGGGATAATAAACATGGAGCCCCACAATGTTGGTTTCACAGTCTCCATCCAGAGCAAAGCCTTGCTTTAATATTGCCTTCACGTATCTTTAGCGTTTAACGTTTACTTAATTCCTCATTGTTAAAAACCCCAGAGGAAGAATGGGCTAGTCCTAGCCTCTTCTGGACCGCAGTTCTGAGCTATTAATCTGTCATGTCAGTGTATTTTATTAATACCGTTTTCCTGCGGATGATAGGTAGAATGCACCATAAGTCACTTACCATCTGCGGTGTAAGTGTGTTGTAAAGTATCTTTCTTCCACAGCCTATTGCTTTGATAGATTAGGGGTTTGTACAGCCGTGATGCCTCATCCCATCAATTTTAGGCTCTCAAGAGAGCCCTCGCGGCCGAGGTATCTGCTCACCGCAGAAGTCTTTAGCGGCATCATCCTCACCATGCCCCCACAGGCCAGGAAAGTGCTATTACACCCGCTGTCCAGATGAGGAACTGGTGGCCAAGCTGTATTGCTTTAATTAGGAGCATTTTTTTCCTTCTGCTCCATCCCTGTGCAGTGGGGAGAAATAAGCAGGTCTAGAAGGGAACAGACTTGTGGAGCTGGGACTGGAAGCTTTGCATTTGGTGTCCTCCGGCATCCCAGCCATGGAGCAGCATCCATGGGAGGAAAGCTCACCCACCGCCTCACAACATTTTAGCTGCATTTACAAGCTAGGTGCCTCTGTGCAAAGAATTATCTCAAGATAAAAAAGGAGGAGGAGAGAGGCACCACAATGGAAAGTCATTTTACTGCCTAGACAAGGCATCTGAAGAAGGTGGGCTGAACTGGAAGACTGCTTGCCCCATCCCACAGTAACTACAAGATATGATTATCATTGCACTTTTTTTTTTTTTTAATTTACATAGGTCAGGAATTTGTGAGTACCTGCTATATCACCAGTTTCCATTCCACATTCCCTGATGCAATTTACCTCAGTAAAGCCCTGTCTGTGACATGGTTGTGCCTATGCCATGCTCAGCTTTGTTGAGTCCTCGCCTTGGTTCCTCCTTCAGGACAAGACTGCAGAGCCGGTGGTAAATTTGATCCACTGAATGGAAGAGTTTTGGCCTAGAAACCAGATATTGGTGGGCTGGAGCTGCTGAAAAACCCCAAAACCACCTGAACCAAAGTGGTCTTCTTGGGAAAACTCAGCCCTTTGGAGGAGGGCTTCAAAGATTTGTATATATTATATAAAACATAGAGCAAGGGGGAAAAGATGCTTTTTAGTGACATATGTCTAACAAAACATAATGAGTGTAGGCTTTGAATAAAAACATATTTAAAATGTGTTAAACAATTCCTTGTGAAGAGCTCAGGAACAGACAGTTCAAACATGAGACACCCGTGAGGATGGAGAGCAAAAATGTCAGTAAAAGGAATAAAGAGCATCATCTGTAATCTGTAGTCTAGGAGATGCTGAAGAGACTATGGCAGGTTAGACGTGGCATTGTCCAGTTGGATTTTCCCCATGTTTCTGTCCCCAGATATCATATAAGTGAACCATCTTTCCTTGCTGCCCGTCAGGACTCATCTCCCACACTGTGATATGCTCAGCCCCCCCAAAGCTCTCCTCTGTGTGAAAGGAATTCAGCATACTCAGAGTTAAATCAGATTTGCTATCCAGCCAAGACCTGGCAGCTGAATTTCAGCCCAGCACAAGCTTTTATGATCAAATTATAGACCCCAGGAAAAGAAAAAAAAAATAGAAAAAAAAGCCAGTCTGAGGTCTATAATGGAAATCGTGACAGAGCCATGATTGTAGTAGCAGGAACAGCATCATTGTATCACAGTCATAAACTGGTGCCATCCCGTGGGGAACTATAAAAGGAAAAAAAAAGCATCTGAAGTGCCCTTGGTACTCCCAAAAGGTTTGAGGACGTAGGTGCCACGATTAGATGGGAAAAGGGCTTTTTGCCAAGACAAACTTTGAAGGATGAAACCTCCTTACCCCCGTCACAAAACAGCACCTGTGGTGTCTCTGCAGCCCCGTGTCGAGGGAGGCAAGCTGCTAAAGCAGCCCCTCCATGAGGGGCTTAGCACTGCATGGACAATGGATCTGTGGTTTCTGCATCAAAGCTGGAGCAAGAAACTCTGCTCAGGTCAGCTCTTCAGCTCTTCTAGCCCTTGAGATGGAGAAAATTAAACATATCAATTTCCAGGATGGATGGCACCAGCTCCACACGGATAAGCCCCAATTATACGAGGCTAAGCAATGCTGGATACAGTGATATTTCACAGTGGAGGTCTAACAAGGTGGAGGTGCAGCCTTTTCCAACATTTAAGTAGAAAAAAAAAAATAATATAAAGCTTCTGGATCTCATCTTTATTATTATCTGGCCATAAAGGGAGGGAAAGCATTTGTGAGCTGCTTGCAAATCCCAGCTTCTGAACTCCTGTCCTGCATCCCAGTTTTGCAAGAAGCTTGGTCCATCCTCTCCAGTACCTCTTAAAACCATGGAGCAGAAATTACATTTTGGCTCCGGCAGAAAGTGAAAGCCGAGAATGATACAATAAAAAAACAATGGCCACATTTTATTGCCTTGCTCACCCATGGTTTCTTCAGCATGACTTATGGAAGCTTTGATTTACGCTGGTGCAAGCTTTATCTGCTGCTGTCTTGGCCAGCTCATTCTTAATACTGAGACCTGTGGGCCTCTCCTGCCTTTCTTGGTTAAATAAATTAAAGCAAATATAAACGTTAATGGAAGCCACTTTATTTATGGCTGGAGTTGAACACCGTCTCTTGCACCATGGGTCCAATCCAAAACCCATTAATCCAAAGCCTACTGACATCACTGCATCAAGCCCTATCCTTTGTGCTTTTCCTCCTCGTGACAAAAGGGGCAGCTAAAAAAATAATTTTCAACGAGATTGCATTATCCCACCGAAGTCACTTTGCACAAAACGTTCAACCCTTGGCACCTCTGGGGAAGCAGAGCACTGGGGATATTTTAGTGGCTGTTGTTTGAAGGCTGAAGATATTCCTCCCGCAGTGAGGCCTCCCCCCTCTCCTCTCCATGCCAGCCGTCCCAGCCTCTAACAATCTCCTCGGGAAATGTTTTGCAATGCATCACCCGCTGTTTGTGGCCAAACACTTTTTTGGCTCCTCCGTACAATAGAGAACCTACTTGTAGCTCTTCAGACACTTTCTCAGATTGTTCCATGCCAGCCCTTTACTTTTTTGGCTTGGCTGGACGGAGAGATCTTTCTGCTGTTTTATTTTTTTTACTGTTATTATTTTAATATTATTGTTTATTTAGTGATGCTTTCTGTCACACGTACTTGGATAACTGCTGCCTTGCCATTGCAGTGTCTGCTTTAATGCAATCTGCTATGCTCCTTCCCCTTGCCCCTATATTTCACCTTCCCCAAATCCCAAAATAAAACCACACAAAAGCAAGTAAACAGAGCAAGATTAAAAGAAAAAGACAATACAAAGGCAAAAAAAAAAAGAGTAGAATAACATGGGAGTTGTCCTGTAGAGTATTAGGATGAGTCAGTAAATGAAGCTGTTGTGTTTTCAAATGGAAATAGCAAGTTCTGATTTATTCTCATAGCATAACATTTTAATGTTATTGCCACCATGGGATGGATGGGAGGAGCAACAGAAGGATGATCAGCTCCCCAGTGAGTACGAATTATTATAGTTCACCAAGGCTCTGGCTCTTCACATCTGATCATTTCTGTTGATATTAATAGAGCTTTTCCACTGAGTTTCGTGGGGTCTGGATGCAGAGGCTGAAAATCAAGAAGAAAGTTTTTGGTCGGACATCCTGCATGGGGCAGACCAGGGAATCTCCCCAAAATGATCATGGCTTCAAGCCCCCAACTTCTACGTTGTTGTCCAAGGCTCTGTGGGCTCAAGGAGCTGGCAATCTAACAGATCATGGCCATTCAAGGAGGCATGAGGCTTTCTATCTGTTATGGTCGGCATTTAAACATGAAGAATACCATTTACATTGCATCGCTGGCATTTGGGAGCCCTGTCTTGAAAGGGCTGGCAGCAGCCTGGTGAACCCCCCAGGTTCCTGAAGGTGCCACGAAATCTCCTTAGACCCATCTCTCAGGGTTTGGTGAGGACCAGGGATGGAGACAGGATCATAAGAAGGGATTTTCCATGGTTTCCTCAGATATTTGTGGCTGGTCCGTGAGAAAAGCCTGATGATCTTTTCTCTTCTTTCTCCATGCACATCAGCAGCAGTGGGCTGTGGGGATATGCCCAGGTAGGGCAGATCAAACAAGTCCCCATTTCTCTTCCCCCTCATCTCATGAACTTAATGAACTTAATCTTAATTCATCTTAATGAACTGCCTGCAATCAGCACGCCAAACCCTTGTTTTTCTGACCATAGTGATGAATGGCTTCCAAATCCGTCATTTTGCTGAGGACGGAATGAGCTCCATGAATATTTACACTGCAAATAAATTCAATTAAAACAGCTTCATGAATATTTGTGGATTCCATGCAATTAAGTGGCCAAGCTGATATGCAATGGCCTATGTTTTCCAAGAGCAGGATGGCATCCTAGCGATAGTGTAGCAGTGCTATGAGGAGGCAAAAGGAGCAAATGCCTCCCTGGGTTTTCAAGCCACCCCATAATTTACCCCTGTTAGGGTTCTAGGTTAAAAATAATGTAACCCAGTGCTCAGGCAGGCCCTGAATCCGTATGACATCTTCGGAAATACTATACCTTGCTCAGCACCTATTTCATAATCATTTCATGAAAATCATAAATGAAATCATAATTTCATTTTGGCACACGATGCAGCTGTCAGAACGCCGAGGTCCTTGTCCACCGGCTCAGGCTGTTACAAACCTTATCGTGACATCATGGGTGAATGTAAACTGCAGTATTCGGTTTCACTAAAGTAAAACAACGGTCGGACAAGTTGTTTAGAGAGGTGTGCATGTCTGCGTGGGGACACACACAGAGGGGAGATGAATGGATGCTCTGCAGGGCCACTCGCTTGGAAGGCTTCCATCGCGGACGAGGAACCAAACCCCACAATCGGGTGTTTGGAGGTGAACAGAAATCCCAACTGAGCTGTCAAGGTGGGAGCAGACAGAGAGCACACCACCCCACTCAGGAAAAAAAAAAAAAAAATCGCTCCTGTCAACAAAAAGGACTCATCTGCAATATTTTCCAGGCTGTTTTAGATAACAATGAAACAACAAGCCTGTGTGTTTCTGGGAAAGGTTTTCAGAGCATCCCCTTGAAGACTGTTCCTTAATAAAACTGCCTGTTGGAAGAGAAGATGCTCCAAAACATGGATCTTCAGGCTTTTAAAGAAAATCAGACCAGGTTTTCAGAAGCTGGTCTGCCAGCAGTGCAAGTGGATGAGCATCTCCTGGTGCCTGTATCTGTGACAGGTCTTTAGGAGAAACCCTTTAGGGTTCCCTATTTCTGGGAAACCATTCCTATTTCTGGCCAGGGTAACCTGGCCCTAATTCTGCCTTGCATGAGAGTTCCTGAGACCAGCTGCCTTGCAGCAAAACCTGGCACAGCTCTGTCCCGGTCCATGCATCCTGTCAAAGTCAGAATGAGTTTGGGGATCAGGGACTGGGTTAAAAATGGCCAGAAATAGGGATGTCTAACAAATGTCTTGCTCACAGACGAGGTGTTTTTACTCTCAGCCAGCATTTACAAAGCTGGGATCATAACAAGAGATGTTCCCCTGAACATTTCGCAATATCCCTCCTATTCCAAAAAGGTTATTGGGACATTTTATCTTTTCCAGTTGGTCTCCATCTCTCTGCTCTTGCAAGTCACTGTTATTAATTACACCTCCACGATTAAGCCCCCTGCGAGGAGGACTCCAGCTCCTGCTCTGCAGCAAGGGAGGGGTTACTGGACTTCTTCGTAGGGAAGAATCACCCCACCCTGAAGGGATCATTCAGCGTTGGAGAGAGGAGCTGACAGCTGGTTTTTATTAGGATGGAGGCCTTAAAAGGCAGCGTTGGGGTAGGGGTGGGACGTTGGGTCCGAGGGAGAAGCTTGCTCTGCTCATTCCACAGGCTGTGGAGGTCGGGCTTGCTCAGTTTCTGGCCAAATGGCACAGGAGTCGAGAGGCTCTGCTTTGGTTTTCTTCTGCCTGGTCATGGGAGAGAAGAGCTGGCCCCCTCTGGGGCTCCAGCTGGGCACTTCTGCAGTGCAGGCGATAATGCTAAAGGCAAGGTGGGGGAGAGAAACCCCACTGAAATGGGGGCAGAAGGAGATATGGCTCTGAATCCTATCCCTTTACAGGCAGGTACACGGGATATCAGTGCCCAAAAATCTCTGTTATTTAAGGGCAGGGTTAGGGGGGAGAAAAGAGGCAGAAGAAAGCAGAGCTGTGAGGCTGCAGGCTTTCATACCACTGTGATCTTCTGCAAGATGTCTGGTGGGGGGAAATCTCAGGTTGCTGCAATCTTACAGCCCTACAGGGCTGGCCGCGCATGCCAGAGGGAGGACAAGTGGTGGCCTCGTCCCCTTTCAAACCTGTCCTCGATATGGGTACAAGGGAGTTTGCATATAGCCTCTGTAAGTTGTAGCTGTTGTCACCATAGTCTGGGCACTGCAAGGGGAACCACTGAGCTTTTGTGCCACTCTGGCTGCACCTTCTGGGGACAGAAATCTGGTTTTTGTTACTTAATATACAGCCAGGCACTTCTCCCTGGATGCAGTACAGAAGTAAGGCCAGGAAGGGACGTATCCAGTCTAGTACCAGTGTATTTGCCCCTTTGGAGTATTGATGCTTGCTCTTTGGCAGCCTAGAGGGAACAATCCCCATGTATTCACCTTGGTCTTGCTTTTAATTTGGAGGAACCTCAGTCTCTGAGTCCTTACTTCCATAGATGTTCCTGCTTTCAAGCGTTTTGCAGAAGGTTCGAGCATCAAATGGTCCTTGTTTGTTTTCCCTGTCAGAAGACAAAGAACCTGGGTCAATATTCAAAACCCGTACAAGTGCATTCATTTGGTTTATTTTAGTACATGGAAAAGCCTTTAAAAAATTTATTAGTGCTTATAATTGAAACTTAGAGGCATGGTAAAATACTTACGCTGCAGCCTGTGCCTGAAGATGACCAGGATAATTATTTAAAACAGGGGAATGGCATCCTGTCACAGGGCCCGCTGTCACATGCCTCGGCACTTTCTGGTCACTGGTCCCAGCTAAATAATTAAAAAAATAATAATCCTGAACATTTATAAATGGCTCCTTCAACTGTCACATGCAGAACACACACTAATGCTGGGTGAAGTGTTATCCTAACCCCTCTGCGCGTGTGATGGCTTACATAGCTCATTCGTAGCACGCAGCATCTTGAAACTCGCTGATAAAACCGTAATACCACACCCCACAGTATACATAACCATGTCATGTTAATAAATATTTGCAGAGTGCCACGGCTTGGCACAGCGCTTGGGAGATTTTTAAACGAGGGAGCACGGCCCCCCGCTCCAGGAGAGTTTACACTGGGGTCCTGGTTCTGCGCATGTTTAATGTTATCGTGAGTCATCCATGGAGGGGCTTCTCTCTTTGTGGGGGGAACGGGAGAAGAAGAGAGGGTGAGAAGACACCCGCAGAGAAACTAATGACAAATGATGCTACCGAAGGCAGCATGGGTGGCATTAGTAATAGAATATGCCTTTTTTTTTTTTTTTTTCATCTATGTGTTTGGTTGAGCTCTTCAGCATCTTAATGGTAGCCGTCTCTCAATGGCAATGTGTGGTTTGTGTAGTTTGTGGAGGTCTGTAACAGTATTAGGGCTTCTGCAGGGGGATGCAGGAGTCACCCCGTTATGTTTGGGGGACCCTCTCTGTGCTGCCTGTGGTTGCTTTGAAGACCGATGTCCCCTCGCCATGCACTCTCCTGGTGCATCCTGCCAGATTTTGAGGGGTTCATGTCTCAGGGATCCCAAACCTGCTGCAACAGATGGCCACAAAGCTTAATTTCCAGCCCAACTCCTTTCTGACAGGCTTAAAAATTTCCTCTTACTATCCCAAAAACATTTCTCGAGATTACCAAGGAGAAGATATTCCAGACACTTCCTTGAGGCTAATAATTATGTCACTTTGGAAATGCAATCCAGAAAACTGTGTCCCCCTGTCTGCACCTCCAATAACGGGCCGATGCTTTCCTTCCCCATGTTCTCCCATGTCTTCGCGGGCTGCGGTGCTGGTGAGGGTTGTTTTCTCAATGACCACTTGCTTCCCATGGGGCTTGTTCAGCTGGCAGTCCTAAAAGCTTCCGGGAAGTCTCAGCTCCGGTTTATTTATGGTCGCACTGGTGTGGCCAGCTCTCTCCCACGAAAATCCCGTGGAAGATGGTGAATCCAGTTATCTTCTGCGGATGAAGATGGCAATATGTTTCACCAACAAACGCACTAGGAAACCTAATGAGTGCTAAACTTCTAGATTTTAGCCCTTTGCTTGGCACTCAGGTCCCATCAAATAACCCTCTACATGCACATAGAGGCAGCTCCCTATTTCCACTGTGCCCGCAAAGCATCCGTGTTTTGCCATCAGACCCCGATGTGTGCGTGAGCAGCAGGAAGCAAAGACCCTCAGTGGTTTAGCAATGACACCCACTACTCAGCAAAGCACTTAGAGCACAGCGTGTCACATAGAGATTAGGAGGAATTAAACACGTGCTGAAAGGTTTTGGCACATCAGAGCCCGGGGGCTTGTCTGTGCAAGACATTGTCTGAGATTAAAGGTTTGGGGTGGTTTTAAAGTCCCTAAAGCTCTTCCTGAATAACTCCCTATATGCATGTGGTTAGTCTAGTGCATATATCCCACACGATTTATGTATCCTATATAACTTTTCTCACTATTCTTCTGGTTTCGTACTCTTTATCCTACCTTTTGACCTTGTATGTCCTTCTGTCTTCATTGTTCCTTATTCCTGCCTCTACACCATCATCGCTGGCCACCCAGCTCCCATCGCCAATACCTAGGCCATGAAGGTGGGACGTGCCTTGCCGTGCTGAGTTCGCACAGCCCCTAGCACAGCAGGTGCCTACTGCAAAAACACGGGTCTTACAGCTACTGCTGTCTCCCACCTCTGCTCCTGTTGGTTAATAACAACTGCATTTTCCCCCAAAAGACTTGAAAAATTAAGGAGATTTGGAAAAAAGACTATTCATGGCGAAACCGGGGCAGAAAGCTGAAGTGTAAGAGATATTGCAGACAATTTCCCCATGTAAATGAGTCCTCGCTGATGAAACACATGGGGAGGAGGAGGAGGAGGAGCTCCTGGGGGGCAGTGGGGTGGGAAGAAGGTTGGGAAAAGGGGGGTCTCAGGAACTTTGAGCACTTGGAGGCATCTGTTACACATGGACAGATGCACACACTGCAGAGCTGCTGGCAAACTGGGTCTTACACAAACAATATAGGGCTTGGGGAATTTGGGACTGTGTATGCAGGGTTCTTTACAGCTCATGTAGGAAAGCCCATTAGCGATCCTTGTATATGAACACAATCTTTCCGGCACAAGGAGACATACATAAAAGTATTATCCCATATAAATAGCTTTTCCCAAAATAGACCTTAAGGAAATTTACTCTGAGTCTCTTGATGCTAGGATTAAAGCATTCATTCTCTTCTTTCCTTTCACCTGAAATCCATGATGAAGCAAAACGACACAGGTACTTTTGCAACTGGTGCCAATTTGTTCACAGGCCAGAGCTGACACAGAAGTCATAAATTCAGACCCATGAGGTTGAGAAGCCAGACGTGCTTCCTTTTCTTTCCCCCTTTTGTTTTTTTGGAGGCACGCAGTCATCAAGCCTCCATCGCTGATACAGGCATGAAAGGAAAAATCAGATCTCGGCATCTGAACTTTCCCCTGATTAAAGACAGATCAAAGCAGAGGAGGTTGTGAAAGCCGGCGGGACTCGGGAGGCAGGACGTGCGCCTGCCGCCGCGCTGCGACTGTGGCGGCGAGATTTCTTAGCCTCGCAGGAGAAGCAAATCCACCTGCCAGCCCCGCGCGTGAAAAGTATCTTTGTCCTTTAATTGGGACGGCAGCCTGGCGGCCCCGCTAATCATCCTCCGGAGAGGCCACGCTTCCAAGTTTCCGGTTGAAAACACCAGCTAGCCATTTCTGTTGCTAATCATTAACCGCTCAATTAAGAAGGAGCGCCCCGCGTGGCCCCCAGACCCTCGGAGGCAGCGGCTCCACCACCACTGAGGACCCCCCCCCCGGGCATCCCCCGTGACGGGGGGGAATCAGCTCAGAGGGAGGGCTCCAGGGGGTGCCCCCCAAGCCTCCACCTCCCAGCCTCGCGTGGAGGGTGGGAGTGGAGCCCCCACGGAGCCTCGCTCGCCCGCCCCCGGTCCCTACCCTAGGAGGGATGCGAGGGGCGCACGGCGCTCCTGGCCCGAGCCCTTTGTTATGCTAATCCGGGCTGACATCACGCCGCATATCAAAGCTGCGGGGACCGCATATAAGGAGGCTCCGCGGGCGCAGAGGCAGAGGAACCCCGGCCTCCGCTCTGCCCTGGCCTCTGCAGCTCCCGAGCAAACCCCAGTGCGGAGGTGAGGAGGGGGACGGATATGGGGACGGGCAGCGAGCCGCTGCCGGGACCCCCGGTAAGGGATGGGGCGGTGGACCCCGAACCCGTGGAGGGGAAAGAGTAGGGGTTGGGAGAAAGAGGGGCTTTGAGGGGTGAGTGGGGTGTGTGGGGGAGTTGGGGGATTTGGGGTTTGGAGGCTGCAAGGGAGAGGGGAGACCCAGGGCGGGCAAGGGAGAGGGGAGACCCAAGGGCTGCAAGGAACGGGGGAGACCCAGAGGGTGCGGAGGTACCGGAGACTCAGAGGCTGCAAGGGAGAGGGGAGACCCAAAGACTGAGAGAGCGGAGACCCAGGGGCTGTGATGGAAAGGGGAGACTTGGCAGGGCTAAAAAAAGAACGGGGAGATGCAGAAGTTTGTAGGGACATCTGAGATCTGGGTGCTGCAAGGGGAGACTCGGGGCTGCAAGCGTGAAGGGAGATGCAAAGGGCAGCAACGGAGAGAGGCGAGCGGGAGGCTGTGGGTTCGCAGGGACCCCCGGGGGCTGCAAGGGAGAGGGGAGATGCAGAGGGTTAAAAGCGAGGAGGGAGAGCCGGGAGCTGCAGGAAGAGGGGAAGCTGCATGGAGAGGGGAGATCTGGGGGCTGCACCAGCCCCACACCCCCTGCTCCCTCCCCCTGCTCCCCATCCCCAGCGCAGGTCGTGCGGGGATGCAGTGCCCTTAAAAGAAGTGGGTACAGGTGGGTGTCTTTCCTGCTTGGGTAGGGGAAGTTGGAAAAAAGGTGGGACGGATACTCACAGATTTACGTACAGCTCACATTGCCTATTCCCATCCCGGCACGGGGCTCTCGGAGGTGTCAGATGGGAGCGATTTCTGCGTGCAGGGAAGGTTTTCTGCACGCAAGAGCGGGGCTGGCTGCAAACAGCCCCGGGGTGGAGGGAGAAGGGAGCTCAGAGTTAAAAACGGCGCTGGTCTGGGGAGTCCGCAGGCCACTTGCTGCTGGTTTGATCGGTGACCCAGAGCTCTCCAGAGCTGTAAACATCACGTCTGCCCCGACGAGTCTCCCTCCTTCCCTCCCCTTGCAAATTCCTCTCGCAAATGTAACCTGTGCTGGAGCGAGTGGAAAAAGGAGTTATTGCCTCCCCAAATAACAGGGGCGCGATCGCTGGCCAAACTTGCGGCTCTTGGGTTGGGGGGGTAGATAATTTCCATTCCTTCCTGGAAAATAAAAAAAAAAAAAAGATTTTTTCTTGCAAGGCAGGAACCTGTGATGTTGGCTGGTCAGGGTTAGTGAGACCATCTGAGACGTTTTACACCCGCCTCTGCGCTGCTCAGCAATTCAAGGGAGGGAGATAAGGGGTCTGAAATATCTAAATGGACACTAAAAGACATGGGCAGGATTAAGGGCTGAAGGTTTCCAGTGTGCTCGCGGAGCAGGGCGGGAAGCAAAGTGCTTCCAGAAATGAAAAGATAGAGAAATACCCAGAACCGAGCAGTGTGGCTGGATGCTTTTGGGAGCACATCAAGGGACACCTCGACCCCAAACCCGAGCGGGCATTAAAGAAAAACAGCCCGTGGCGATGAAATCCTGCCTCCCTTGTAGTCAGCCGAGTTCTGTCTTGGACTTCAAGGGAGCCGGGAACTCGCCCCTAGAGGTTATTAAAATCCTTTGTAATAACAGCACTTCTCTGGTAACCCTTTCCACCAGGCGCTGGGGTTGTGATAGCCAAAGAGCAGCCTGAATGGAAAAATACACTGCAGATGGCAGAGAAAACACCGAGGAATATTCCTTTCCCTGCTCCCCAATTGCTTCCCGAAGTGGGCATCAAGGCAGAAAGGGACAAATCCGGAGCTGGGGCTCAGGTGGGATGTGTTTGCCCCAGGCTAAGGGGTGGCAAAGGGGTTCCTAAAATGATGCTGATGGCTCCAGACATTCCCCATCCCAAATCCTTTCCGAGGGGCATGGGGGGAGACATGGACATGGCTTGGGGATGCTGGAGAGCCCCTGGTGGAGCAGGCAGGTTTTTCTGCTTGTTTTACTCTTGGCTTTCTCGTGGGGTGGGCTTCTTGTTGGAAAACCACCGCAAAGACCGCAAAGAACAGCCCGGAGCGGTGTCTGAAGAGGATAAGTGAAGGGAAACCCATTTACTGCTATTAATGCCGCTGCCAAAGCAAGGCGTGCCCCGGAGACAGAGAGGACCCTTCTAAGAGTTTGAGTCCCGCACCTGGTTTGTTTATTTGTTTGGGATGAAGAAGGAAAAAAGGGGGGATTTGGGGGGGGGCTTTTGTCTCCTCCTGGCTGCTCCCCAGAGGCGGCAGTGGGGTTGCATGTTTACCAAGCCGCAGCTCCAGGTGCCCGAGGACTTGGAAGAAGTGAGAGGCAGAGTTAATGAGGTGAGAAGGAAAGCAGAAGGGAAAGAGCAAAACACATTTTGTTGTAACAGATCAGCCCGAAACATCTGCAGGGCACGGGCACCTGCGTTAGTGGGGAAGTGCAGTTTTTCTAATTCGTCTCCTCTGCAGAAAAAAAAAAGGGGAAAAAACTCCGGAGAGAAGGAAGGGAGAGATGAAGAGCTAAAGATTTGGGCTCACCTAAAGATTTATCTTTTTTTTTTTTTATTATTATTCACAAGCACTTGCAGAAACCTTTTGGAGAGCGGAAAAAAAGTGAAACAGCGCATGAAGCCTTGCCATATGCAGGGTTAAATGGAAACACACAATCAGACCATAACTCAGGGTGTAATTCAAGCCATACGTTTTGTCTGTCTGTTGACTCGCAAGGTTGTATCAAGGCTTGGCGAGGGAGGGGACTCGGAGGGGATAATCCAAACTTCTCCGTGATTCATAAACCACTCCTTTGCAATTTGGATAATAGATCCCTCTTTAGCAGTGACTTGCTAAGCTTCAGAGCTAACCAGAGCTCGTGCTCTCTCTCTCCTTTCAGGTTGTGCATCTCCAAGGAGGGGCAAGACCCGCACCGAAGGAAATACACTGCACAGAAAACTTGGAAGACTCCTTTTTTTCCCTCAGAGAAGCTGATTTCCTTCAGAAAGTGGGGGACGGTGGGGGAAAATGAAGCCAAGCCCGCAGTTTTTGTTAGCTGGTTTTCTGTCTTTGATTCTGCAGACGGGGATTTGCTCTGGGATAAAATGGATGTAAGTACCTGGCTATTTCTCAGCATTTTTAGACTAGTCCTTGCTGCTCTGTTACCTGGGTTTGCAGCCCTCGGTGCTGCTTGAGGCAGGCTGTAAAGCCATTTAAAGAGCAGAGAGCGCTGCATTTCTCCAGCATTCATTGATTGCAAGAGTGTGTACCGGGGGCTCGTGCTAACAATATGTCTCAGTCTTTCCAAAATATGCATGGTTTGGGGTTGCTTTTCCTTCTCCTCATTGCTACCAAAGAGAAGCGCACACTTGAATGCTCACATCAGCCACTTAATGAAGTTTCTAGCTGCAGCTCCTATCATGCTGGGAAAGTCTCCCGCCGGGACCGCTGGTCGTGCTGAGTAGGAGCTGAGAGCAGGAGGGAGGGCAGCTGAGATAATGCCGCCTATCTCCAGCCATAGGGGATGCTTGACAGATAACATGTTTTTTTTGTGGACCTTTTAACCTTTGGGTTTGGTGAAGGGTGTTAAAAACGAAGCGGGGGGGGGGGGGGGGGGGGAGAGGAGGGTGAAGGAATACCAGGGAGCGTGGTCAAGTCTGGATTGAGTTTCCTCGGAGGTAATGTTACTGCAAACAAAGTGAAAACATCGCTATCTCATTTCTTTGCTTAAGCAAGCAAGCAATTAGTTGCTTACTGCAAAATAAACAAACAAACCCCTCCAGCACCCATCTGTTTTCCCGTCCGGAGGAGCAATCAGTCCTTTTTGCTCTGGTCTGAAGCTGTGCACAGAGTAAATAGTGGGAGGTGGGCGAACCTCAAGTGAGCACCTTCTGTAGAAGGCACGATAAAATGTGATGGCTTAGGAAGAAGGAGGGTCTGTCGTGCATGGGATAGTGTGTCAAGGTGAGGATCTTGGAGACAGCAGTGAAATTAGGGCAAAATGTTCCTACTGTGTTCCTCCTTCCACCCAGACCCCGTGCCATGTCTAATTCCCAATTTACTGCCCCAATCTTTGCCGCTCGAGACCCTCCCCACGTCAGCTTTCATGAAGTTGGGATTTCTCTCTTCTAAATTTGGACACCTGCAAATTCAGCATCTTGGAGGCAGTGGTTTTGCTGCCCTGCCTGCAGCCAGGGTGGAGAGGACCTTCGCGGTGGATCCTCACCCACCCCAGTGATAGACATCCAACACGAACATCAGGAGATGCCCTCTGGGGATGACATGGACTGCGGGGAGCTGGTTGAGATCACTCACACGCCTTTTATACACATAAAGAGAATCAGGGTGAATCCCTCCATAGGGTGTTTAGATGAACACGGTCAGGTGGGAGGAAAGGCTTGTTGCCTACTTTAGTAAATCTTTCATGTACCAATACTGTACTTACTCCATACTCCAAGGACCACCTTGGAAGCAGAGGGGAGCCAGGATCTGATTTGTTTTTCTCCATCTTGTCTTTACACCCCGTAGCAGCCACCACAGCTACACCGCACAGCCCAGCTACTTCTTTCTGCCAGCTTTGTTGGGCGTTTAGGCTCTCAGCTTTGCTCCTACCCAGCACCTTGCACAGGGTGGGCATCTCCTCCAAAGCCTGTGAGGCAGGGCTAGGTCTGTAAAGCTATTTTCTGGTGAAAGCATCCTTCCAGCCGGTAAGCGGTTAAGCTGCAAAGGGTTCTCTTTGGGGATGGGGCAGCAGTCAGAGGGGCAAAGACTCTGAGGTTGCTGCTCCTCCCCTTCCCAGCCGACACATTCCCCCTCTTGAAAAGCGAGTAGGGAAGATGAAAGCTGGGATTAAAGCGGCATTCGAAGCACGAACCGCATCCAGATGCACCGCCGGGCTGCCCTCACACCTGTTTGTAACCTGGCAGAGAGCTGCGCTCCCCGTCCCAGGGCACCTCGTGCAACGGGGATGCTGCCAGCAGGGATTTCACAAAGAAATGTGGCAGTGCTTTTTTTTCATTCTCCTCCCTTCCCCACCCTTGTTTTTCTACAGAGCCACCAGCCAATTTTTTTCCCCCCATCCATCGCTCTCTTTCCACCGCTGCAGCGATGCCAGACACGGGCTGCTGCCAGCCTTGGGGCTCAGGGACCATCCCTGGAAATGGGTGGAAACGGGTGAAATTCTGCTTGTGGATGGAGAGGGGAGAGGCTGGTAGGAAGAGGGAAGGAAGCACGAGGAGGCGTTTTTGGTCGCGGGCTTGTCTCTGCGGTCTGCCCATCGCGACGTTGTTGTAGGCACGGTGCCAGAAGCGAGCTTCAAAGAGGAATGGGGATGGAGGGGGGAGAAGATAAGGAGGTGGTTGCTGCCAGATGTTTACGGGCCTGGAGAGGGCTGGGGCAGAAAGCCTGGCGGGCCGGGTCTGCAAGTCGGAGGAAGAGGGAGCGACTGATATGAAGGGCGATAGGAAATTCAATTTTGATTCAGCGCGTGATGTAATTGCAGGGGGAGGCGGGGAAGAAAAACACGCTTTTCAGCCATTTAGGACTTTCCTGTAACACGAATATCCCCTGTAAATTAGTAAAAGCGGGGAGAACATAAAATGGAGCTATTTGTTTTATTTTATTTGGCTTATTTTTATGAGCTCTGTGGTCCAGATCCCCAGCTGTTGTAAATCGGCACCGTGCCCTTCCCTGCCGCAGAGGCGCGCGCCGCCGAGCACCCAGCACTGTGCGTGGATGCTCGGCATCCCAAAAACCTGCTCGTGCTATAGGAGAAAATTAACTTTTCATCTTCTTCCGTCCCAGCCCCAGCAGCTGCCGGGGTGTAAAGTCAGGGTACGGACAGATCTTTGCAGGACCAGAGCTGGAGAGCTCTCTGATCAGGGTGTATCAGCTTCAAAGTCTTATTTTGGCACGCTGCTTTTTGCAAACCCACTCCCGTCCTTAAAGCAGAGCTTCGTGGTGCTTGGGACTCGTTTTGCACCACAGCAGCCGAGGAGGAGATGCAGCAATCGGTTTCAATGTGAGATGTCTCAGGGCCAGCATGTAGGAACTCCGTCACCTCACCCACCTCCTCTTGCACCCTCCTTTAGCCATCCCTGGGGGACTTGGGCTTGGCCAAGCAGGTTGCTGATGCGACTTGATCGGGGAGTGCTGGAAAACAGACGAGCACTAGAGGGAGCTGCGGCCAGATGTGCACGCTGCAGATGTTGCAACACCCCGGGCAAGGAGCAGTTTTCACGGTGCTTTTGCCTGCTGGAGGTGGCATCTCCTCGCCTGGGTGCTGAGGCATGGGGTGGACAGTCCCTCTGGGTTGAGGGTCACCCTTGGTGCAAGAGTGGCTGCAAATAGGGTGAACAGAGTGAGGGGTTTTTGCACGGTTTTCTTTGTTTTCCCTCTTTTCCTGCAAATTCAGCCCATGACAGTGAGCTGTATCACTAGGAATGCCATCATTAGGTGTTGTGTGGCCACTTTGGGAAGACCCTCGGTCCCTTCTGGACATGTCCCATGCCCTCCAGGCCATTCCCTGAAATGAGGACAGTTTTGTAGCACTGACAGCTGCCCAATTCACAGGATCCCCGAGTGGCTGATGCTGGCAGAGACCTCCGGGTCCCTGTGGTGCCAGCCCTGCTCCAGCAGGGTCACCCCGAGCAGGAGGCCCAGCCCCACATCCAGGCGTCCCCACGTCCAAGGAGGAGCCCCCAGCCCCTCTCTGGGCAGCCTGTGCCAGGGCTCCGGCACCCGCCCAGCCCAGCAGTGCTTCCTGAGGGGCACAGGGCACCTCCCATGTTCCATTTCCAATTCCCATGGTTCAAAATTAGCCCTTCAGGACCAAAAGGCGGTGAGCCTGACATTTCCCCCATCTCACTGACCTCAAGCACGCCTGCAGCACCAAGACCTTCCCAGAGCCAGCAGCGTGCTCCCTCCACTTTCAAGAAGCCGGGGAGAAAATGGAAAGATTTTGTCCTTCCCAGCAGCGCCTGCTTCTCTACTTTGGCTGGGGAGGGGGCCGGGACTGCGGGGCATGGGCGCCGGCGAGGAGCCGTCTGCCTGGCAAGGGGGCTGCTAGATGAGCTGCCGTGAAAGGACTGCAGGACGGGGATGGCAGGAGGAGAGTGGGCTGGGGGCGAGGGGGGGGCCGCTTTGAAGTTCGCTCTTCGCTCCGTAGGCAGCTCGGGAAAACTTGACAAAGCTCCACGGCCTTCCTCCGGCGGCGGGGCAGCCAACTCGCCGCTGGCATCGACTTCAGTCGAGCTTGGGCTGGAAGTCAATGGCCTTGTGCCCACTGCTGCCAGCGCTGGATTTGGCACCGTATCTGAAAGCAACTCTTATTTTAAGCTTTTACTTCAGGGATTTTTTTTTCCCCTCCTCCTCTCCCTCCTCCTCCTCCTCACCTCTTTTCTCTTTCTCCTTATTTCTTTTTCTTCTTTTCCTTCTTTTCTTTCTTTTCTCTCTTTTCTTTTGTTTGTTTCTCTCTTTCTCTCCCTCTCTCTTTCTCCCTCCCTCTTTCTCTCTTCCTTTGGCTATATAAATCCCATTTCTCTCTTTGAGGAGGCTTTGGGTATTTGCTGAACCACTTTGGGACTTGCAGTCCTCAGGGCAGGACTGAGGATGCTCCCCTGCATCCTTGCTCCTGCACAAACAGTGGCAGGGCTGGGTGGCAGGGCCATAGGCTGCCTCTGACTACTCAGATGGGGACTCCATAACAGTCCTGCCAGCCCTTTGCAGTTGAAAACCTGAGAAAATGAAGCTCCTACAGATTAAAAACCTTAAATGAGGTCTAGCACACACAGAAAAGCAATTACTGCTTCTCTTTATTCAGGCTTACCACAAACTTCTCTCTCCACAGTGATGTAATTTTGTCTAAATCTTTTTGTATCACCCAAATCTCTGGAAAATTAAAGGGTTTAAGAATAAGCGTAAAATTGAGGGTGTCTTCACAGAAAGCAAAGCAGACAATTCGGAGCAGAAGTTCATGCTTTCACCAGTGGTCCCTCTGTGTTGTCTCTTCACCAGTGGTCTCTCTGTGTTGTGTTGTTGGGTTGTATGGCACAAGGGAGGATGGGGAGATGCTCTCCAGAGAGACCCCACATCAGAAGGAGAGATCTTTCCACCCTTTAAGGACATTTTAACAGGCACCGGTGCTTCCCTGTTCGATTCAAGGAATTTCTCTCCCTTTGGATTGACCAGAAGCAGTGTCCTATATAGAGTTGTCCTTGTAAAGCCTCGTGTATGGCTTTCATTGATGTCTGCTCAGAGCTGAAGGTCCATCTCCCAAGCTGCTGCTCCTATGAATAGTCTTCTCATGCAGCCCAGATCTGCAGGACTGGGTCTTTACTTCTCAAAGGACCTAACACTGTAGAGCATTCATGTTTCCAAATGAATTTATTAACTGCCTGAGATAATTAAAAGAGTAAACGAAAGTCATGATCCATCCATGCATCATATTTCCTCTGTAATTACGTTTATGGTTTTCTGTCAGTATCCATAACTTCAATTGAAAGCCCTGCTATGCTATATATAAAGCAGGAGATGTTTGGTTTGGAGCCTGTTTATTCAAAGGGATGGGTCAAATGTGTATATATTTATATAAAAAAAAAAAAAAAGAAAGAAAAAACCACCACTCTTCAGTTGTCCTCACCATTTGGAGAATGAGGGATGGAGCAGGAGGGTCAAGGGAGGGGAGCATGATGTTAGCGGGAGGAAAATGTGAAAAGCAACATTTATGGGATGGCAGCAGGTAAAACCCTTGTATGCTGCTTCTCAGATGAAGTGTGGGAGTCCAAACAAATGTTTTTATCAGGGATTTTTTCCTAGACTGAGGATTAAAGTCTGTTCTGCTAACTGTGCCCTTGAGGGCTCCTTTATTTGGGCTGCCTATGCCCCTTTGGCTCCAGTTTCTCTCCCAGAGCTGGGGAAGATGGGGTAGAGACCCACCCCTGCCACCAAATTTCCTTTCTGCTGCCCACAAATGGGCACCCCAACGTTGTCCTTTGCAAGTGGTGAGCATCCCCCCATGGTGTTGCCAGAATTTGGGGAGCAGGGAGGGCCAGTGCCTTTCCACAGGGAAGGTTTAAAGCAACAAGGGGATGGGGGAAGACATTAATGAATGTAGGACAGAGACTGAGCAAACCTGTGCTGTCAGGGCATGGACTAGATGACCTAATAGGCCTCTCACATTCCTAATCTGTGATTTATAAATGCACTTTTCGGTCTCAGCAAGTGACTCCAATAACTGTGAGTTTTCTTTTCCATCCCCATTACCCTTTACTTTTTCCTCCCGACGCTTGGAGATGTTTCCAATTATAGGTTCTCACAAGCAAAAGCATGAAGTTCAGGCCTGGGAGATGTTCAGAAAACACCTTCTTGCGTCGTGCTTTTTTATTCTTGGCGGGCTCCCTGGAGCTCGGCTCATTCGACAAGGAACAGCCACTGCTGCCATTTACCGAATTCTTCCCAAAGGGGCCACAGTACTTCCTTTCCCGACCTTCTGGCAGATCTTTTCCCCTCTTCCATAAAGTGAATTTCTCTCTTGTCGCATTGCAAATCTGCTTCTCCAGCGGTGACCATTTCAGGCCTTCTGTAATAACACCGTACTACAGCGATCTCTTCGTACATCCACAGTTCCCTTTTTTCACACCTGGGGTGAGCTTCAGTCTGAATTCAGCTCTCATCCCAACTTCAAGGTGGTTTTCTTTGTTGTTCCTGGTTTATCTGTAATGGTGAGAGGCAGGTGCATCAATATAGACTTCCAGGTCCTTTAAAGACACCCAAGACCTCTACACAGGGCTAGCAGATGTGGTGCAGGATCTATCAGACACATGAATCCTCCTTGAGGGACAGCCAGGGCCAGGTGGGACAACCCAAAGCCTCTGCAGCCTCGCTTGGCACCTCTGATTAGCGCTGCTCCCAATGGTCTGGCCTCTCTCCGAGACCTGGAGCATTCCCCATTCGCCTGAAGCTCAGGCTGTGAAGCCTGCCTCACCCTGCCTGCTTATTTTGCTGCTCGGGGTGTACTGTGCTGGAGTATTTATCATTCCTACTCTATTAGTGGCGAGCTGCTTTGGCCTCTTGCCTGATTTGCATTTCAGCCCATTCCTGAGAGTTGCTGATAGGTTTTCTGGGATAAGTTTTCACAGGTTTCTGGAGCCAAGTGCTAGGGGTTGGACTCATCTCACCCATCCCTGTTCTTATACAGTCCAGATGTCTGCATCCGAGCTTAGTGCCTGGGTTCCCCCTATAGCCAGTGCAGAAAAAGGGCTCTTCCAGGGTTTATCATCTTATCCTGCTGTAGCTTTCTGATGAACATCAGCTAATTACACCCTAAGAACTCTTTATTTCCATGGGCTAAAGAAGGATCTGAAGGACTAGCATTAAGTCCACACTATGGAGGTTTGCAGTCCCAAGATTGTCCCAAGTCACCTGCCCCTCTGCCTTCAGAGACGTGATATTTCTGAGCTCCCTGAACACCCAGAATATCACCAACATATTTTGTCACTCACCACCAGATCAAGTCCAGCACCGATCCACATCTACGGCAGGGCGAGGTGCCTTCTGGAGGTACCCCCCCTTCATGCAGCCAACATTGTCCCTGGTGAGCAAGGAACAGAGATGAATGACAGGGCAGAATTTCTGACAATTAGATCCTCAGCTTTCTTCTTTCCCTTGCAATTCACTGGACCAAACTTCTGCTCTCTGTATATTTAATAGACCTC
The DNA here is from genome assembly GCF_040182565.1 of Anser cygnoides. Classification (NCBI taxonomy): domain Eukaryota; kingdom Metazoa; phylum Chordata; class Aves; order Anseriformes; family Anatidae; genus Anser; species Anser cygnoides. Next base: position 209,960,074 of record NC_089873.1, read on the forward strand.
TTTAAATATATGTATGATGTATAAGTTTACATTGCTAGCAGAGTGGTGGTTTCCCTTCCAAGTTTGCCACTGATTATCTAGTGCCAGAAATGCCAGATTCCAGCCGCCTGGGAATTTGTCAGCGCAGCCCTGCTCAGCACTAGCAAGGGTTTGAGCTTTTCCTCACTCAAGGAGGGGTTGGGGTTAGCAGTTATGTGCAGCCCGGGGAGAGCTCCAACATACACAGCAGCTGGTTCAAGCCAACCTTGAGGGAGTCGGTGGAACATAGATGTGTTTTCCTGAAAACTGGAGATCAGAGCTAATATCCCCAATCTTGGTTAGGGCTCATTTTTAGCTCCATTTCCATCTCATTTAACTTCTGAAGGACGGGGATGTTACAGCAATAAAGTGAAATATGCCCAGAAATGTGTCTGCTAGTATGCCAAACTAACCAAGATGGCTTAGGATGAAACTGAAAGGCAACACATTTAACAAGGAGAGAAGGAAATATGTGTTAAGGCAGTTGTGTTGCCAGGATCATATGCCAGTTACTGATGCAGCCAGCTCGAAAGTTGTTTTATGGGAACGAATAACATTTATGACTACCCTAAGCAGGTCATAAAGATACAAAGAGAGTTACACACCAGGCTTCTGCTGATCTCTCTGGGTGCTTGGGAAAGAAAAGCACAGAATACTCCGATGCATGGCACCATTTGCTTTTTATTTTTTATTTATTTATTTTTACCTGGAGTGTGAAACGTTGACAATTGCACCCTAAAAGAACCAGTGGGGTCCATGGGGTATTAATGGCTTCTTCCATGGTAACATGCCTTCTGGTTTTAGTGGATCCCTTCTTAGTTCTGATCGTGATAGTCTCTTTGCACATATTTGCCTTGTGCTTCTGCACTAAATCTTTGGAGACTAGAGAAACAGACTTATCTAAGTGCAACTGCAATGGAATTGGTGGAGGCCCTTGGTGTTAACTCTAAGGGAAAGCATCTGTTTTGCAAACTTGGTGGCTTTCCCCTAGGCCTTGCAGAGGATTTTCTCCATAATTAATCACATGACATTTAGCATAATCCTTAGAGAGTGTGTGAGACAGATGCTGAATGCAAAACACTGATAGCACCAACCTGATTTTTTTTTTTTTTTTTCTGAATACCACAGTCTTGGAAGACCCAGCTTTCTGTTATCGTGGAACTGATGGGTCATTTTTCACTCTGTTGGGAGGTCTGTCCTCTTCGTTCTTCACCAAAAAAAACCCCTTCCCACAAGAATTTACGCATTTAGTCAACTTGGCATACGCCCCAGGAGCTTTTGTTCAGGCTCCTCTAGATGATGTAGGGAATTGCACAGGTTTAGAAGGTGACTCTTCCCACCCATCTTCAACACCTACTTTAGCTGAGATAAATCACTTTTAAAAGTTGCCCATCTCTCTTACCATCTTAAACTAGGCACATAATTTGCAGGTAGCTAATATTAGGTCAGATGAACGCAGGCCAAAACATTTGCTGGGTCAGAGATACTGGAGAAATTAATACCGACCTGGAGATTAGCTTTTTGTGGGTTTTAATGCCTTTTTGCATGTGCTTGTCTCCTCAGAGCTCTGTCCAAGACTCCTTCGGCTTTGGCCCTGAATCAAACCCAGCACTGCAAGCAGCTCGAAGGCCTGGTGGTTTCCCAGGTGCAGCTGTGCCGCAGCAACCTGGAGCTGATGCAGACCATCATCCAGGCAGCCCGGGAAGTGATAAAGACCTGTCGTAAAACTTTCTCAGACATGCGGTGGAACTGCTCATCCATTGAGCTGGCTCCAAACTACCTGCTGGACTTAGAGAGAGGTAAACACCACTGCTGGGCTCAGCCAGGGACATGAGTGAGTAGAGTTGGCCAGCGTGTGTGTATGCGTGTTGGGGAAGGGTCGTGCTGCCAGGGGGATGTGGAAGGACTGCATGGTGTGGTGTGCCTGCTCTCTGAGACCACGTTCATCTCTGTGCTGCCAGCTGTGCCCAGGAGCTCTTGAATCCAAGACCTGGCCTCCCACAGCTCTTAAGGTGCGTGACATCAGCCTGGTTTGCTGGTCTCATTAGAATCACAGAATGGTTTGGGTTGGAAGAGACCTTAAAGGTCATCCAATTCCACACCCCTGCCATTGGCAGGGACCGTCCCCCAGCCCAGGCTGCCCCCAGCCCCACCCAGCCTGGCCTTGGGCACTGCCAGGGCTGGGGCACCCCCAGCGCCTCTGGGCAGCCTGGGCCAGGGCCTCAGCGCCCTCAGAGGGAAGAATTTCTTCCCAACGCCTCCCCGAAGCCTCCCCCCTGCCAGGCTCCAGCCGGTGCCCCTCGTCCTGTCCCCCCAGCCCTGACAAAGAGTCCCTCCCCAGCTTCCCTGCCCCCCCTGCAGGCCCTGGCAGGCCGCTGGCAGCTCTCCCCGGGGCCTTCTCTTCCCCAGGCCCACCACCCCCAGCTCTCTCAGCCTGGCCCCACAGCAGAGCTGCTCCAGCCCCTGAGCGTCCTCGCGGCCTCCTCCGGGCCCGCTCCAGCAGCTCCGTGTCCTTGTGCTGGGCCCAGAGCTGAACGCAGCGCTGCAGGGGGGGCCTCCCGAGAGCGGGGCCCAGGGGGACAATCCCCTCCCTTGCCCTGCTGGCCACTCCTCAGGATGCAGCTGGCCTTCTGGGCTGCAAGCGTGCACTGCTGGCTCATGAGGTTCACATGGGCCCACTTCTCAAGCTTGTCCAGGTCCCCTTGGATGGCACCCCTTCTTTCTGTTTTATCAACCACACCACTCAGCTTGGTGTCATCTGCAAACTTACTGAGGGTGCACTCAATCCCACTCTCTATGTCACTGATAAAGATATTAAACGGGACTGGTCCCAAGACAGACCCCTGAGGTACACCACTCGTCACCAGCCTCTACCTGGGCATGGAGCCATTGACCACCACTCTCTGGGTGTGGCCTTCAAGCCAACTCCTTATCCACTGAGTAGTCTACCCATCAAATACATCTCTCTCCAATTTGGAGATCAGGATGCCATATGGGATGGTGTCAAAGGCCTTCCAGAAGTCCAGGTAGATGATATTGGTCAGTCTTCCCTCATTGACTAATGCAGTCACCCCATCATAGAAGGCCACCAGATTGGTCAGACACGATTTGCCCTTGGTGAAGCCGTGGTGGCTTTCTGGGATCACCTCCTTGTCCTGCATGTGCCTTGACATTGCTTCCAGGATCTGTTCCATGATCTTCCCAGGCATAGAGGTGAGGATGACTGGTCTGTAGTTCCCAAAAGGACTGGTCTAGCAAGCGCTCTGCAGGCTTGAACCTGCACCACAGTCATGGGAGGACCCGTGTGGCTGGTGAATGGCAGAAGTGCTGGCTATTGCTGGCCCCCAAGGAGTCATGGAGCACTTGCTAACAGCTGTGGAGCTGTTTTTCACAACATTCAGATTTGCAAACAGCACATGCTACCCCTGAGGCTGTCCAGACAGCTCTCTTATGGGTCAGAGCATCCTTGCACACAGGGACAAAAGGAAGCAGGATAATCCATGGGGGGCTTCCTCCATCAGGAAACACTTCTCTGCTGTACTGTACAACGGCACAGGCTGCCCAGAGAAGCTGTGGAGTCTTCCTTTTTCGAGATACTCAGAAGCCATCTAGACACGGTCCTGGTCACCCTGCTTGGGGTGCCCCTGCTTCAGTAGGGGTTGGAGCAGGTGGTCTGCAGAGGTCCCTTCCAACCTCAGCCATTCTGTGATTCTGTGATTCCTCACATGCTTCAAGAGCAAATCTTACCACAGTGGACAAGTTGCGTGAATCCATGTGCCTCCTTGCCCTGCTGGGATGTTGTTTCACAAGTTGAAGAGCTTTTTGGGGAGATTTTCTCCAAGCTGATGATGATATGAGAGTTCTCAGCTGCAGCGAGTTGGTGTGTTTGGTGTTCTGTGGGGCAGAGATTATGCGAGTCTCTTCTGGGGAGACATTTAGCTGTCCCAGGAGGCTGAGTTGGAGTTCTTGTCTCTTCCAGGCACAAGGGAGTCAGCCTTTGTGTATGCCCTTTCTGCTGCTGCCATCAGTCACACCATTGCCAGAGCCTGCACCACCGGGGACCTCCCTGGCTGTTCCTGTGGTCCCATCCCAGGTGAGACACCTGGACCTGGGTATCGATGGGGAGGATGTGCAGACAACCTCAACTATGGTCTTATCATGGGGTCCAAATTTTCAGATGCTCCCATGAAGATGAAAAAATCAGGATCACAAGCCAATAAACTGATGCATCTGCACAACAGTGAAGTAGGGAGACAGGTAACAAATCCACGAGAGTTATTGTACTTGTACAACCATCTGTAGTGGTCGGTCGCTCTGTGAGGTTCAGTGTCTCTATCAGCTAGCGAAAGGAGCAGGTTTCTCCCAGATTGCTCTGAACTCCTTTGGCCTGCTGAAGACTCTGGCTATATAACTCATGCTGGGACTCAGGAAGCCCTGAATGCTAACAGCAGCCCTCTAGAACTGTGGGTGGGATGTCTCATTGCCACCCTATCCGCAGCCGAGGATGGCTCTGGCTTGCTTACCCCAGGAGGTGTGGTGGGGACGGGTCCCGTAGTGCTCTGCCAAGGGCGTTGCACATGTGAAGTGCTGTGTAAGCGCGGAGGATTATCATCTGCCAGACGTGTCCAGCAGCAGCTGCCTCCCAGCCATCCCTGCAGCCAGGAGGGCTGATTTGTTCCTTTCCAAACTGCTTCGCTAGTGATTACTCCCATATCTGGCACAAGCTGCTTTTAACAGCTTGCATCCTGTGGGTGTGCCAACGCAGGGATAACGCTTACCATGCGTGGTGCTTGGCATGCACCAGGGAGCAAATCCCCGCTGCAGCCCTCCGTGCAGCTGGAGAAATTGGGGTGGGGGACCATAAAGGTGAGCCCTGCACCCATCTCTGAGGCTTCAGCAGTTCCCAGCTCTGGTCCTACCACACAGTTTGATCCTTCCAGGGCTGCTTGCTCTCAGGCGCTGAAGCAGATAAAATTTGGAGCATGCTGAGCTCATTGGCAGCTTTCTGTGTAGCTACCGGCTGAACTTACCTTTGCAGAGCACAACCCTTCCTCCTCTGGGTGTTTTTCTCTACCATTCCCTGCATTCCCTTTGTGTCTGTTTTTTATTATTATTATTATTATTATTATTATTATTATTATTATTATTACAATGTCTTGAGTTTTTGTTTTAATTGCAATGGGCAAATTTTCATTTGGGACAGTGTTGTCATGGCTGGTGGATTCACCCTTTCCTGTCAGCGTTCCCTGCCATTTCCTACAGTCGTAAAATTAGAGATGTACCAAAGTAAAATGTTTTTCTGGCCCCATGGCCAGCAGAAAGGCAGGGTCAGGGTGCTTTGAATTCATCAAAGCCTTGACATCTCTTATTCAATACTTAAATCTGCAGGAGGCAGAAATGCATGTTATATATCTTTATGGATTGCTTTGAATTTCAGCTCCTTAAGAATTCAGAGGGTGTAAATGCAGCCCCATGTAGATATCTCATCAAAATTCAAAGTACTCTTTCGTCTGCTGGCTGCAAAGGTGTGAAAAGCACCCGGTGAAAGCAGTCCTGGGCTGACAGAGATCACCACAGAGCTGTGGGATTTCATTCCCTCTGCACAGTAGCTGCCCTAGCATGTGCAGAAATCAGAGCAGCAGTCCTTTTTTATAGCAGTCTCCATTAAGAAAGAATCTTCATTAGCAAGGTTGTGGGATATTTGGACTTAAGAGCATTTCCTAACTCCTGCCTTCCTTTTTTGCAGGTCTTAAAAGCCTCTCTTGAAATGAAATGTAAGTGCCATGGAGTTTCTGGGTCATGCTCTATCAAGACCTGTTGGAAAGGCCTTCAAGAGCTGCGAGACATTGCATTGGACCTCAAAAACAAGTATTTATCGGCCACCAAGGTCGTTCACCGGCCCATGGGCACCCGCAAATACCTCGTGCCAAAGGATATTGATATCAGGCCGGTTAAAGAGACAGAGCTGATTTACCTACAGAGCTCACCTGATTTCTGCATGAAGAACGAGAAAGTGGGGTCGCACGGGACCCAGGACAGGTGAGGGTTTCCGCAGCGGGTGCTGACTGCACTCTGCACCCCAAAGAAGGAAGGGGCAGAGGGGACCGTGTATGAATAAGAGGTAAATAACTGTGGAGGTAGCACATGCGTGCAGGTAAAGAACATCTTAATGAACAGTATGGTCCACAGATGCTCGAGGCTTTTTGTGGTGTTGCAGCCGAGACAGGGCTATAGGCACCTTTTCCATTATACTGGCAGGTACAGGATACCTTCTGAAATCTTCTTAGAAAGCCATTTATGCAGCTCACCTCAGCAGGTGCACTGATCAAGCAGCTGATTTTTACTTTATTGAGTCCCTCTTGCAACCCAACCCTTGCTCATGTGATGAGGTGTTACTGTACTTGAAGGTTCCCCTAAGCAAGCGTTAACCCAATTCGAACCAGTGCTTGCAGGCAGCCTTAAAAAAGCCCTGTCACCTACGAAGATTAATATTTAGGATTTTTCTTCCACTGCCGTTTAAAAATCCTGGTATTTCTGTCTCGTGTTTATGCATAGGTATGTCTTCATCCTATTAAGACTGGTGATTTAAGGTCATCACACCCAAACCCACAGTGGGCACAATGCTGTCCCTTCAACAGGAAGCAGACATGCATGTGTCTTCCCATGATCTGTTTAATTCCCTCTTTGACAAATCATTTCCACTGGTGGGCAGCAGACCCTCTAACAGCCAAATAGTTGTGCTTCCAGAATTTTGCAGAATTTCCAGGATTTATGTTAAGTGCATACAACAGCTGGATTTCAAGATGGCTTAATGTTGCTGCCTGCTTACTTGGCTTCCTTCAGATAGTTCCCTTAATTCTTCTTTGTTCTTTGTGATACTTTGTGGTGCAGTCTCATGTAGTCACATTGCAAGGCATGCACCTGCCCTTTTTTTGGGTGTCTTTATTTTAACTCTTATTGGACGCAGTGGTCTTTCCATTGTGTATTGAGAAGTTAAGTGGAGAGAAGATTTTACTGTCAGAGAAGTGAAATAAGTGACTCAAATGCACAAAAGATGCATCCTTTTGGGATACTTTTCTTTCAAGCAATGTTTGGCGAATGGTCTTTAGACGATACCCTTTGGCAATGGTCCTTTAATCTGGAACCACCATTCTACAGACAATAAATCAACATTTTATCTGGTGGAGCCAACCTGGTAAAGATGACAGTTGAGTGAGGCAGCTTATGGGAAGTGTGTCCCTTTTGTCCTCTGCTGTTTGGTGACAGTTAGAGCTTTGTATCCTCCACCAGGACTGCAGGGAATGGCTGGACTGCCATACAATAGCTCGTTCATTCCCAGTCCAGCGGTGGAGCAGTAATTAGCAATGAAGATGTTTATGAGTCACTGAGGACTGTAGGGCACTGCATGTGCCGAGATTGTTTTCTGAAGGAAAATGTCATGTAAGTGGAAGTGATGTTTTTGTGGATTTGCATGGATTTTGACAAACTCGTGTCTTGAAAAAGACCTCTTTGTTGGGACACGCTGTTTTGCAATGAAAAAAAATTGGGGAGGTTATTTGGAAATTGGTTTTATAGGAATTGCGTGAAATCAACAGGTTGTGTGAAAAACAAACTGAATTCATTAGAGGTCTGCCAAATGAAACATTTTCCATGAGCTGAAATCCTTTTAGAGGGGAGGGAGGTGTTACTTTCTATTCATCTAATTTCATTTTACAGGAGATTTTGCCTTTTTATCCTAATTAATGATGAAAAATACGTAAAGATCTTGAATGATTTTTTTTTTTCTTGGGGATAGGAAAATGTGTATTGAAGGCATCTGTTTATCCTGAGCTGGGCGACAGCAGTGATTGTGAGCCTTCCAGGCGAGGGTCCAGGGGAAGTGAGATTGAGTGAGGATTTAGAGGAGTGAGATATTAAGGCAGGAGGGGATGACGTTCAGAAGGAACCTGTCAAGAAATACTCCTTACTCTTGGATGTGCAAGATGACGATGAAGGAGGGGAGGAGGGCGAGATAGACCTGTGTTGAGCTGTAGGTCTCTCTCAGGCCAAGCTGTAAGGTCACATGCAGTTACACTCATTTTCAATGCAGTTGAGAAGATGCCTGGTGTCTCAGAATCGGCAAGTGTAACACAAGCCACGGCAGCCCTTTGTTTTAGAGGAAAGAAGTATAAAACCCCCACAATGAGAAATTAGAGGAAAGAAGTATAAAACCTCCACAATGTGTTGGGTTTATTCTTCTTTCTCCTTCTCCCACGGATGCCTTTTTTTCCCCTCTACAATTTTTTCTCTCACGGAGAGGGCATTTGATGTATTCTAAACGCTGTGGCTCTGTTCCAGTTGTAGATAGTGGCTAATGACAGGGACAAGGAGCAGGAACACAAACAGGCTGCTGTGGGAGAGGGCAGGAAAAAAAAGCATGGCTTATGCTTACCCCAAAAGATGTAAAACACTCACATGGAAATAGCCCAAACAGGTTTTTTATTTTATAAGTCAAGTCCCGGAGGCATCTTAACATTTTATCCTTGTGCACATCAAAATTTTTTGGGGAAATCCCGCTGTTTCCTACTAGGTTAATTTTTAAGGTCTTTTACAGCAAACATAATCAAAAAGGGATTTTAGTGGTGGTCCCTCAGTTTGTTTTCTCTCCTCTCTTCTATTCTTCCACCACCTGCCTGTTCCCTCTTTGACCTCTATTTGGGTCATGAACAGGGGTGTGGGACTTCCTTGTAGGATGTCATGGTGCAGACCTATCTCACTGTGCTCCAGGAGACCTCTGGGCAGCTTCAGCATATTCCAGCCTCAATTTCTGCCTCTGAAGGGGTGTAGAAGACAGAGGTTCCCATTAAGAGAGGTTCCCATTGAAGAGGGACACTTTTTCAGGGAGTGTAGTGACAGGACAAGGGGTAATGGCTTTAAACTAAAAGAGGGTGAATTTAGATCAGATGTTAGGAGGAAATTCTTCCCTCTGAGGGTGCTGAGGCCCTGGCCCAGGCTTCCCAGAGGAGCTGGGGATGCCCCAGCCCTGGCAGTGCCCAGCCTGGGCTGTTCCTGCCCATGGCAGGGGTGTGGAATTAAATGGTCTTTAAGGTCCCTTCCAACCCAAATCCTTCTCTGATTCCATGATTTTATGATTCTATGATTAACAACCCATTTTCCCGTTACTGGATTTAAAACCTTCAGATTATTGCTCGTTCCTTACAAAACGTGAGTTGTTTCATATAAGGTGGAGGAAAAGTACGTTCTGCTCTCCCTCTCCCCCAGGTCTGGTGCTTGCTAGGAGCACGCAAGAAGCAGGGCAAGGGTTGATGGCTTAGTTGCAGCACCTTGGACATATTGGGTTTCCATGTATGCTGTAGGGAACAATCCTGCACTGGCAGGTGGGTGGAAGGGATAATCTAATCAGTTGCTTCCATCTCTGTAATTATCCCTCACATGGCTCAGGCATATTGTGTGTTTCTCAGGCAGGAAAGGGAATCAAGTAACTTTATAGTGCAACCGCGTGAAAATCCACTCAGAAAACGTGAGCCCAATTACTCAAAAGCCTTTCAGGGCTCTTCACTTCACTTCTTTTCAAAGCCTTATTCAGAATGACCCTGCAGTGTTTTCTAAGACATCCTAGCCTTTCTTAATTCCATGTTGAAATTAGAAATGGTTTGGGAATCTGCATGCCTCCAAGCAGTTGGGGTGTACCCAGATTTCAAAGCCAGGGAGCTGAACCCAAACCTGTGATTTGAAGCCTCACAACGCTTTGAAGTGCTCAAAATCTGATCAAGGAGCTGAGTTTTGCAACTGGTGTCCGAGGCTCCTGCAAACAGGCTTGCTGCAACCCGCACTGATTGCAGCCAAACTCTGTGTGTTTGTTTGCCACCATCACGCTTTCGTAGCAAATAAAAATCATCTGGAGACAAATCTAAAGAAGCTGATCGGTGGAGCAGCATGTGGATTGTATGACTTTCGATACAAGTCAACCACAGGGAAATGCATATCCTATATATATTCCTGTTTCAGAGCCTTCTTGGAAATAAACACCCTATAACTCGTCTTTTAACGACATAGTTCAGTTTCTCCTGCCTGAAAAATTTGTTATCAGCTTCAAGCAGAAGATAAATAATAGTAGATTATAAAAATGGGACCTCTTTTGTGAGAAAAAAGGCAAAAGTATTAACCTTCTTTATCAGTAGGGTGCAACGTGTCGTATTTCAAAGGCTGTTTAAGGTCCCATAAGGAATCCAAGGCAAGGGAAATTCTGCCATGCATAGAAAAGTCTCCAGCCCCCGAGGCCTTGCAGAGATTACTGAGCTGTTTATTACTGATCTTTCCCAGAGCAGCCTTGGAGCCAAGCGAATGCGGCTTCCTCCGTGCTGAAGATGGGAAGGAGCTGTCTTAATGCCACAGAAATCAGGCTGCAATGTCGTGCTGAAGCTAGGCAGGGGTGCTCAGCCACCACTCCTTAGCTGACTTTGGCAATGAACGCGGCCATCCTTTGGTGGTTGCTCCATGCTTATGTATTGGCTCTTTTATTTCTGCAATATAAAATATTAGTCTTAACTCTCTCCTGAGGTGTCTTATGCTGATTTCTTTTAATGGATAGGAACATGCATGGAGTTAACTGAACATGCTGCTTGGTGTTGACTCGTTTAGCTGCAAGGAGTTAGTGGCTGGTAGCTACCTCTTTAGCATTTTGGTGGTCCAGACATCCAGGTTGATTAAATGCTATGAAACAAGGACCCAGTGGTCTTCAATGTTCAATGACAACCCTTTGTTTTGACCCCATTAGTGTCCAGTCACTCTGCCTTTCATCTGCCTGAGTGCTTTGCATCGTGTGATTATGTGGGCAATTAAATTTCTTAGCAGAAGCACCCACACTTAGAGGGGGATGAGTGGTGGTTATGGGTAGGCAACAGCATTTGGTGTTTGGTTTTTATTAGACCCTCCTTAAGTTTCCATTGCTCAGTGAGAGCACAAGGAACAATACGCTGAGCTTAGATTTTGATTTCGTTATAATTTGTGTGATGGTTTAGCAATTTTTGGAACTGATGTGCTACCTTTTGTTCATGGGACTCAACAAATAGCAAATAACTAGTAACAAAAATTCCTTTGTGAGTGTTCCAGAAGTTTAAACCAAAGAAAAGTCAGAAAAATAGGACCTTTCTGTTCCTTCCACCCGCCATTTCCACCTTCCCAAGGTAACATGCTCGTGGTTGGCACCAATTTCAGTAGTTGGCCCACCTTCTTCTTCGGCTTTTTCTCATTTAAGCCCCAGGGAAGTTTGAATCCTTCCCACTTTGAGAAACCTGAATTTGACCTGAAAACTTCTGTGAATAATGAGCGTTCTGGAGGTTAAATATAATTTCACATAGTAAAATTGCAGTGGATAGTGAATTTCGGGGGAAAAAAACAAGCCAGCTGTCCTAAACATATTTAGTCTCTCTGCCTCAAACTAGTGTTGAGTTAGAGAACATCAGGACTGGGAATGACTCCACAGAACCCGATCATTTTAGCAGTGAGACTGAACTGAGAATACCTGGCCCATTATTAAAGGTGTTTATCTACTCCCTAAAAAACAGCTTCTAGAACAACCTGTTCCAGAGCTTTACTATCCTTAGAACTATGTTCGTCTTAACCTGATTCTTATTTTGATTTTTTATTTTTCCAATTCAAACCGGTCATTTCTTGTCCTCTTTCCTCTGCATATAAAGAACATTTGTTCTCTCCTTTTTGCAATAATCTTTTGTAGATGGGGAGTCAGCTCTTACTCACTTCTCTAAGCCAGTTCCTTCAACCTTTTCTGCTTTCTGAACTGCTCCTCTGACTCTCCTGGGAATGTTCCCACATTTATCTGGATCTTTCTCAAAGTGTGTTGCTTGCTTTGCATTTTAATCCACTCTCACAAAACGCTCTCGGTTCCTTTTGCCCCAGCATTATCCACAGGCTTGTAAGGTTTCTCTCTATTCTTTAATGAAAATACAGGCTGGTTCCAGGATCTCCCTTGACATCTCCTTGCTGACATGAAGTATTGATAACTCTCTTTTGTACAGTTGTTCAGTGTCAGTCTCCAGATATTCCTTGTGGATGAGAAAGCAATTTAAAAGTAGTTAAGATCCTGCCCTCAAAATCGTACATGAAATTGTGCACTTTGATGTATTTTTAGCAATGCCCATTGTTTTACATACTTCCTGGGGGACTCGAATTATTTTTCTTTCCTTTATGTACCGCTGTGCAGCATGACATTACCGGAGCAAAGGGCACTAGAGAAACGACTAGGAACTTGATCTAAAAGAGAGAAAAGAAAGTATTTCTTTACACAGCAGTAGTGTCTTCTGGGACTTGTGGCTGCTGGAGTTCATGGAGACAGGTGGTTTCCCTGCGGTCAGAAAGGGATGAGACAAACCCATGGCCAACATGCCCACAGGGGGGATCCTGCGAGGTCAAACAGGAATGTATCCTCTGTCATCCCTAACGCAACAGCCCAGATGCTGGTGGAGTGTGAGGGGGAAGACTACAGAAAGTGGCCAGATTTGTGTTTTCCTCTCTAAACAGCATCTCCCGCAGCCATCGCAGAGTGCTGGGCCAGGCGGGACATTTCTTATGTCCCTGTAAGCAGCTCCCACTTTTCAATAGGACTTGGGGAGTGAGGTCCCAGCGGATGCCTAGCACGTCCCTGTTGCCACATGGCATTACTGAAGGTGACACAGGACACAGCAGGCCCCAGTTTGGCTCTCAGATGCCAGCTGGGCAACCAAAAACTATCCTGTCATCTGCTGATGGGACAGAAGGGAACTGGCATTCACGGTGAAAGTATGTGGCATCTTCCCACAGCTTTTAATGTACCTGCACTCTTGCAAGGCCCTAAGAGAGCTGAAAGAGCAATCCTAAGCAGGATGGTAGAAGGTGGATGGTTTCCACATAGAGGGCTCACTGATCTTGCTTTTGACTAGAAAATCTTGCTCAAGTTCTCCTAACACATGGCTCAGGTGGTTTTAAGGAGAGCTTGAGCAAGCTGCCGTTCGCTTTGTGCTCCTGCCTGCTGTACTTTGATTTCCAGCTGAAATTCCTTCTGCAGCTCACTGCAGAACAAAGCAGCAGACCTCCTCCCCCCTCTGCAAGAGAGCAAAATGGATATTTTAAAATGAAAATCCCCCAGGAGGTAACGGTGAGATGGCTTAGAGATGTGAGACGGGGAAGACTCTTAGAGGTACCAGGACGTCCTTGCCCTTCTGTGCCAGAGACCACCCCTGTGATGAAGCTGTTGGGGCTCAGGGAGTGATGCACGGCAGTGTTTTTGCAAAGAGGGCTGGAAAGGGTAGTTTTGGACAAGGAGATTGAGCAGGATTTGTCCAGTCAGCAGGGCTGACCTCCTCCCTTCTTGCATAAAGAAGGACAAAGCACCGTGGCAACGTGAAAGCCTGTTCCTGAGCCAGGACCTTGGCTGGGATTTTGGCCGAAGCATCGTTTTTCACCGGTCTTCCAAGTGCTTCTAGAGGTTACGGTGTTGTGTTAAGATGCAATCGCCTGTGTTCATGTTTTCTCTCCGAGACTCGGGAGCAGGGCATTTCTCCGAGTTGCTGGAATTGTGCTGGACCGGGCCCAAAACAAATGAGACTGAACTTAACCCATCAGCAGGGAGCCTGCTGAGATCGCAGCCATGGGCTCTGAAAGCAGATGCTTGGGGGCAGCTTCTGTGGGTAAACTCTGGTCTTCGGGCTCCTTTGTCTTCCCCCACTTGCTTTTTGTATGGCTAGTTACAGCTGAGAAGCTAACTTTGTTTCAGTTTGTTTAAGAAAAGAAAGAAAGTTAAGATAATTTGCCCGTGACTATAATTTAAAACAGAACAATATGCCTGGTTAGTGGCATTGTCGGAAAAGTTTTCTAGAAAGACATTTAGGTTCGGGATAGAGTCAAAAGCTTTGCTTTGGCTCTTTACCCCTCCTTCCTTCCCGAATGTCACTGTTCCTTGATCCAAAACTGAGAGAAACTTGGGTATTTTTTGGTAGATTTTGTTCTTTTCCTATATTTCAGGCTGAAAGGGATGGACACAGCTATGGGAAAGCCCATCTAGGTCATTTTTTTTTCCCCCTCAAACCACAGGAATTGGGTGCAAGGAAAGGGTGATTCCCTGAACCCAGACAACAGGTGGAAGAGCTTTGTTCTCTAAATGGGATAAATTTGACTCTCTGGTGCTGAATTGGAGCCAGAGTGGCACCACGTCCCTTTCCTTGGCCATTTTAATGGGCTTTTAGCACAAGGGGGCAGGGACACACTGCATACCCAGCCCCGTGCTCCTGCAGATTCACAGTCCTCACTAGGGGAACCTCCACGCAGAAGCCTTTCCGGCCTCTGTTAAAGCTGAGTAAGGTTGTCAAATTCCCTCCCCTCTTCTAATGTCACCATCCCTATATTTGAACCTTTGCTCTGAATATTTAATGCATTTACAAATACATTTATGAGGAGTCATTCGGAGGTTTCCTGGCAGAGGGGCCCCGGCCCCCAGGGCAGTAACAACGCCTTTGGTTCAGCATTAGGCAAACACACTTGGTGTGGTTGCAGACTTTGCCTTCGGTAGAGGCTTTCAAAGGTTTGTAAATATTTACACACACTCCTGAATGAAGGGGAGAAGAGGGGGGGAGCCTTTAAAAACTGAACCTGGGGAGGAATGCAAGTCAGAAATAACAAACAGGAGGCCCGCCTGAGTCAGAAATAAATAAGAGAAGAACAAGAACAAAATCCCAACACCTCATTAATCCCATAACTTCTCCTAAAGCATTACCTCATGAGGAATTCCTATAAATCTCATGGATTTGTTTTCATCTATTAATGGAGTGCTCAGCTCAAGCGTCCGAATTTCTCCTTTCCCTGCCCCAAATCTGCCTTAAACTGTTTCTGTCCAAACTAGCCAGGCAGGATGAGATTTAGGAGAGATGTCAGCAGTCTCCCTGCAATCTTCAAATTACCTTTCTTACAGTAATGTCAAGTCTCCATCAAGTTCACAGCCTCACTGTGTTGGGTGCATAATGAGATATTTTACCCTAAAGCATTAGTGTCCAGCCAGGCATCTGACCCAACATAAACACTTTCACCCTGGGCTATCTTTACAGCCCCTGGAGAAATGTCATCTCCAGGACATGGTTCATCCCACCCAAAAGTCAATGCTTGTTGTGCTTTCATGTCTGCCAGCTTGGAGTATTTTAGGAGAGTGTGATAGCTGGCCTTTGAGAGTGGCTGAGGATCCAGCTCTTCAGTCCCTTCCAAGGCTTCTCCATGCTGGTGATCAAGGAAAAAGATTCCCCAGTTCATGGGTTATTTTCAAAATCCTCAAGCCAGCTGCTCGCAAGCATTTGAAGCAAGGGAACCCCACACAATGCCCGACTTATCCCGACGAGCCTGGCTTTAATTAAAAGCAGAAGCAAAACAAGCAGTGAAAGGCCATGTGATATTTGGCGACCTGTCATCCTGCGCGGCGCTCCCGCTGTGCTGCCTGCTCCTGGGTCAGGGCTCGGGGTGGGACAGGGCCAGCTCCCCGGCTGCTTCTGCTGGGCTGGGACACACTCGGAGGGAAAAGTGCAGAGTCTGGCCCTGTTAGGATCGGCTGTAATTTCCCTGAGAGGTTCAGGGCTGAGTAACGGCTGTAGGAGTCTGCTCAGGAGCTTTCCCAGCCTGGGATCTTTGGCACAGAGCCTGTGCAAATACTCTCTGGCTGCAGGGTTCATCCCCTGTGTTTTTCAGGTTAGGTCATGCTGGACAAACACCGGTGTTTGTTCTTTAGGGCATCATCTTACCCCAGCTCCTTTCAGACAGCCTCGGAGCCTGCCTGGGAATACACTTTGCTAGGGACGATGAGCTTGTGGTGCGGTGAAGGTATCACGATAGCTTCGCTTCTTTGCCTGGAGGTCATTAGGTCCAAACCTCCTGCCCAAGCAGGAATTCATGGTCATAGAAACAGAACCACAGAATGGTTTGGGTTGGAAGGGGCATTAAGGATCACCTAATTCCAACCCGGCCATGGTCAGGGACACATCTCCTAAACCCAGGCTGCCTCCAGCCCCACCCAGCCTGGCCTTGGGCACTGCCAGGGCTGCGGCACCCCCAGCTCCTCTGGGCAGCCTGGGCCAGGGCCTCAGCGCCCTCAGAGGGAAGAATTTCTTCCCAACGCCTCCCCGAAGCCTCCCCCCTGCCAGGCTCCAGCCGGTGCCCCTCGTCCTGTCCCCCCAGCCCTGACAAAGAGTCCCTCCCCAGCTTCCCTGCCCCCCCTGCAGGCCCTGGCAGGCCGCTGGCAGCTCTCCCCGGGGCCTTCTCTTCCCCAGGCCCACCACCCCCAGCTCTCTCAGCCTGGCCCCACAGCAGAGCTGCTCCAGCCCCTGAGCATCCTTGCAGCCTCTTCCAGGCCTGCTCCAGCAGGTCCCTTCCAACTGGAGCTCTTCTCAGCCCTAAACAGGTTGCCCAGAAAAATGCAAGTGCAGCCCTGGGGTCTCCACCACGCTGCCTTCACCCAGCACCTTGCAGAGCCGTCAGGCCCCAGCATCACCCCAAACACTAGGTTGGGAAAGCCCTGCTGGTATTTACAACAGCTCACCACCTTTCCTTTCTTCCAGGCAATGCAACAAGACCTCCAACGGGAGCGACAGCTGTGACCTGATGTGCTGCGGCAGAGGCTACAACCCCTACATGGACAAAGTGGTGGAGCGGTGCCACTGCAAATACCACTGGTGCTGCTACGTGACCTGTAAAAAGTGCGAGAGGACTGTCGAGAGATACGTGTGCAAGTGAAAGCCCCTCGCTCCGCCCGGGAGCTGAGACGCCAGCGGCACCCCAGCACTATTCAGAGAAGAGAAAACATTTCCCCGACTAGACGTCGTTCATCTTGTAAAGACACGGACTTGAAGACACATGGTAGGAGGACAAAAAAAAGCAATCATGCCACGTAAAAATGAGACCCTTAAAAAAATGTAAAAAACGGAAGGCTTTCCCCCACCAATAAAATGCTCTCTGAGAAGACAAAAACTCATTTGGGATGGTATCTTCTTCCAAAATATTTCCTATGGTTGCCAATAATGTCCAGCCATCAAGTGCCTTAATATTTTGAGAAGCAAAATTAGAAACTTTCCCTTGGGGAAGAAAAGCAACACCTGCCTGAAAAATAACCAAGGCTCACACCTGCTTATGCCTTCTCACACAGGTACCGAGTCTGCATTAGGACCATCCCAGAAGCAAAAACGCTACAACTGTTCAGCAATAACTGCATTTGTTGCCAAAGACTAAATTTTTAGCATGGAAGCATCCACTCAGGATGGTAAAGGTGGAAAGATTTCAGGTCCATCCCCTGAAATGACTAACCCGTTTTAATCTTTCTTTTAAGCAGGTCTGTGACTTCCCAGTTACTGCTACAGGAAAATCTGTCCCTGAGTTGTCTGGGCTGGATGGGGCTTCACACTCAACCATGGAAAATAAAAACAACTATGAGATGCCAGAGACAGTGAGAATAGGGCATGCTGAGAAGGGTTTAATGGGGTCCTTGGGTTGTAGTGGAGCCATTAGGTTAAAATACAAAAATGAAGTGAAAATCCAGTGGAAAAAAAAAAGAAAAAAGCTCCTGCTCTCTTTCTGTCTTGACCTGTGGCAACTCACACTTTTTCTGCCACACTGGGCCATCCAGTCCTTAGGGAAAGGTGCCACTCCCTCTCTCCCCCTGGCAAAACTATTGACCCAGCCCCAAAAATATGCAGAGAGCACAGCAGGTCCAGTCCTGGCATGCAGACGTGCAGGGTAGCAGCTATTCCCCACAGAAAAGAGTGGGAACAAATCAGTCCTTCTGCCCTGGCGCAGAGAAAACCACTATCGGTGGCTGTACATATTTTCTTTTGTACGCGGACATACAGAAATATTTATAAGATATATCTTGCGCTTTCCTCTACTCTTCTTCCTACGTAAATATATCTATATACTATAAACAAGCCTTAACAATAGTATGGAATAAATGCTGAAGTTACTGGTGCAACAGCAGAATGTTAGCTTATTATGTTTCACCCAAGGACATTGTTTCCTACTTGGAAAGCAAACCCCGGTCTCCTTCCCAAGGACAGGAGAAGAGCGTAGCTTGAGGCTCTCGCTGGCGTGCGATCGATAAGTTCCTGTATTCCCTGTTTCCCCAGCCTCTTTATTTTGAGCAGAATTAGCCAAGATACAGTCAAGATAATGAAACGGAGCACTCGGAGGAAGGAAGAGTCACCGTTCCTGTTTTTTTTTGTTGTTCATCGGTTAAATATCCCAGTGCCCCCAGGGAGTGCATTCACAAACGTGACTGATGCTTCTCATGGGTGGCTTGTTTCTCACTCCTGAGTGCAGAGAGATGCTGTGCAGTGGAGATTTTAGCTCAAGTTAAGTTGCTTTGTCTCTCTCTTTATTTTTTTTTGCTATGGGCATTCACTTCTGTGTCTCTGTTAGGGAAAGGGACACTGGAGGGGGATGTCTGCTCCAGGAGAAGGCTGCAGAGGCTGTGAGGTCCTTCAAAACATTTCTGGGGAGTCTGCTCTGCAAAATCATGTAAGCAGCCAGCAAATCACTCCTACACAAATGTGGGGACAGTGGCACTTCTCTAGGGAGAAACACGGCCATTGTCTTCCTCTGAATCCTTTTCTTCCCAACCAGCCATTCTCTAGGAGCCAACTGCTTCTGACTTGCTTCTGAGCAGCCCTTGGGAGCTAGAAGAAAATAGCATGGTGGGCTGTAGAGCAAAATTAGAGATGTTTCATTCTCTAGCATTGTGTGCTATAGCAAAATTAGAGATATTTTGTTCTCCTCAGCTACTTTGCTTTGCTGTAATGGGTTTGGTCTCCTCGCTGCCTTTCCCTCCCCCAGCCCCGGGGAGGCAAAAAGAGGCCTTTGGTACTTTGTCAGTGGTTTGTGTTATTGTCACCCCATAAAAGCTGGTGGACTAAAATGTCTCCGCAGCATGGTGTGATGAGCGGTTGGGTGTCTTTAGGCTGACATGCAGACAGGTCGGTGGCATGAGTCCCACTGCTCTCCAAAGCCAGAATTTGGCTTTGTTTGATATTGTAAAGACAAAGTCAGATTTCATTCTTTTAAGGAATTTTCTTTTTAATTCCAGTTCCTGACGAAGCCAAGGGATGTTCTGACTGAAGGAAAACTTGAGCATTTCAATTCTGTTCTGTAATGACTTTTTCTTGCTCCCTTGCTGATGTCTTGAGTCTTTGGGCTTGGCGCAAAAATAGCGAGATGGAAGAAATGCTCCGTATGCACATTGTTTTCAGCTGCATTTCACTCCTCCAATGTCAGGCCCTTGTTCCTCAGCTGCTTTTCCCATGTCAGAAAAAATCTTATCTTTGCAGAATGAGAGAAGATGTGAGTAAGCCTACCAGGCATCTGCAGGTCCTCAGACCCCAAGGTGGGAAGTGACCTTTAGATGTTGAACTGAAATGGCTGCAGTGCTTGGAGGATTGTGGTTCAGTGCATCCAGGCTCAAAATCTCTTCTTGCTCCTCCCGAAATCCTTCACAACCGGCTTCATCTGTGTTTTGCTTCTTTGGGTCAATGAGGCCCCAGCCCATGTCCTAGGCTGTTGATCTATGAATCAATGCTGCTACACTCCTTTTGCCGTAACTCCCAAGTTTCAGAAACCTTTTTCTTCTCTGCAGTGGCTGCACCCTGACCAGCACCCCTCATTGCACAGCCCTGTTTCATCCAGCAAATTAGGGTCATCGAGTTCCTGGTGTTCTGGGTGCTTTTCTCCTGGCATCAGCAGCAAAGTGCAGAGAGAAGTTTGTTTAGAGAAGCTCTGGGTGCCCCATCCCTGGCAGTGCCCAAGGCCAGGCTAGATGGGGCTTTGAGCAACCTAGTAGTGGGAGTTGTCCCTGCCCATGGCAGGGGGTTGGAGTTAGGTGATCTTTGAGGTCCCCTCCAACCCAAACCATTCTGTGATTCTATGAAAGAGGCCAGAAGAGAGAAGTGCTCTTGCTTGCAATTGCAATGCTCAGTGCAATGAGAGTCTGAAATGCAGCTGCCAATTAATTCTCTGTGCAAGTATGGCCTGAAAGAATGTTTGCCACAAACCAATTTTGCAGGGTTTTGCAAGGAAAATCTATCCCTAACAGCAGAGCAACACGTTCACATATCAACCCCAGGGTAGCCAGCTTTCAAAACTTTGCTCTGAAACACAAAGGTCTTTCAGCTTCTGAATGAAATGGCTTTAATTAACGTGAATGTCTCTGTAGGGTGATGCTACAGTTCCCTCTCTCCTAACATGCCCTGCTAGATCCTAACAGCTGGCATAATTTGGCTTAGCTCCACATCCTACTATACAGCTCTGTTGATTTACGTTAGCTGGGAAAATACAGCTGATATATTCCCATAAATATTATTATTTCAAAATATTACAATATTACCCTTGAGGGAAAAAGACAAGCAATCTTGAAAAGTATTACGTTGGTGGCTTTGTAGCATTTATTCATTTGAAAAAAATATCTGTGGTTTAATAAAACAGCTTGTACTTAATGCTATTTCCAAATCTGAGGATTTAAACCTTGCACGCATCCAGCTGGCTTTATACTTTTTGATGAATTCCCCCCATCCTCACCCCCTTCCAGCTTTATATCATTTAGGTTGCTCCCCAAGGTAGGCAAACAACATTCATTATAGAAAACTCCCATCCAATTTTTTTTTTTTATTTTTTTATTTTTTAGTCTGCAAAGTGGAAAGCATCTTGATCATGCTCAAGCAGGCACCCCACGAGTGTTTCATGTGCAGCTACAAAAGCTCTTGGTGAGGGCAGCGGGAGGGGAAAGGAGGCACAAATCTGAATACGATTAATGGTGCCTTTGTCAGGAGAAAGATATTAGAGTCCTCGAGGGACCATGCCTGTTTTCTGCTAGAAAACAGATCCCTGTAGACAGCCATGAGCATCCTCCCAGTGAGCCACGCATGCGGTGCCCACCCCAGGTACCAGCCTGGGGAAGATGCTGGGAGGATGCTCTGGAGGTACAAAGGGATGAGGGCAGCAGGAGGAAAGCTCAACCCTGGGCTTTTCCTTCTCCCACACCATCCGTTTGCAAACAGATTTCTGATGGGACCACTCCAGGCATCAAACAGAATCCAAGCAGGAAGCAGTGAAAGCATCCTGCATGGTCTGGAGTAATTTTTTAATCCCAAACCGAAGTCCTAGCCAGTCCTTCCCCTTACCATGCAATCTACAACCTCGTCCTTGACACCCTCATCCTACCACGAAGGATTTGCCTTCCCTGTGGGGAAACACCATCGTTTTGCCACCAAGAGCAGACTGTACCCAGACTTTGCCCTCTTCACGTGGGAGATGGAGCAGAAAACAAGATTTGGGAGAGGGGGGAAAGAACAGGAAACTTGAAATCCACCTGAGATTAATGACTTTAACATGCACAACATGTTTTGTTTTTGCTTTGTTTTCCCCTCAGGAGCAGTTTCATCAGTCAGATGGAGTTTGATTAAATATTTCAGCAGAGCTATGGTTTATTCATCTAGAACAAAAGTTACCCCCTGTTCAGGGACGCAGCATTAGCTTTGTTTTCTAATTATAAGAGCAACAATAATAATAAAAAATAATAACAATGGTATGCATTGTGGATTGTTATTTTTTGTTTGTTTTTGTTAAAAGTAAAAATGTGTTTTTGTCTGCCTTGTAAATATGAAATGAGTTATTTTAAAGATCATGTCTGTGTTACGTGTAGGTGTTTTTTTTTTTACTCCTTTAAGTGGAATTTCTCAAGGTTTTCACCAGAACCACATGGCCTGGAAATGTCTCCTAAAAAAAAATAATTAAAAAAAAAGCAGAAGAGGGTGTCACATAATCGAACGACACCAGGAGCTGGGGCAGGAAGGGAAATGCTGCAAACGCTGCACCCCCTCTGCACGTGGGGATGAACACGGTGCATGAAATCTGCTGTGGGTCGCTCTGCACGGAGAATATGCCCATCCACAACGCACAGCCACAACCCGAACGGGGACTGCTCGCCCTCTCCGAGCTAAACACGTGTGTAAGTGCTCCTCTGGACCAGGGCCAAAGTGCTGAAAACCTTGGGAGGACTGAAGGGCGGTTATCGATACCTCAGATCTAAGTGGTAACTGCTGACAAACACGGGCTTTTTGAAACGGAGAGGCACGTTTCTTTCAGATTTCCTAGGGTTAACGCCGGGCCCCAAATTCAACCAGTCTGGGATCGGAGCTGTAGCATTGCTCGGTGGTGATGGACGATGAAGGTGGGCTGGAGCAAAGGTGGGAGCTGAAAATAAAAGCAGGCGAAATCAGGCAGGGGTCTATGCCATCTTCACGGGTCTGAGTTTAGGCAGAAAAAGCTGGAAGGGAAGGGGAAAAATAAACCTTTGGAAAAGCTTTGTAACTGTGCGAACAGTGATGGGGACATCAGCAAAGGATGAAGTGAGAGCCTCTTGTCTCTCCCCATTTCTTCCCAACTCCATTTTTGTCTTAATCTGGGGCCTCTGGGAGCGTGTGGCAGCTCATCTTCAACCTGCTCAAGCAAGAGCTGCTTTCTCTAAATTCATACGGAATTTCAAAGGAAAGAGAGGTTTCCTCTCTCTTCCCCTCTGTCTTACCCTAAACAGTTTCCAAACTGTTTAGGATGAGCTGCTATAAAATGGATCATTATAAAAATCGCTAATGGCAGGAACTGCACCAACAAAGAAAACCAACTGGTGGGCAGAGCTCGAGGCAGATTCCTCCCAGATCTGGGAGGCTGATCATGCAAAGGAAGATCCAAACCCTGCTTTGCTGAGAGCAGACTCTGCAAGCACGCACCACCTGCAGCTCCTTTCCACTCCACTACCTGTTCAATACGCAATTAACTTTACAAAGTGCTGCACATGTCAACCGGGGCCAAGGTCAGGCAGGAAAACTGTTTCCTTTTCTAAACTCCAGATAGACCAAATGCTCTGTCCGCGGCTGCTCTCCTCATCTGGCTTGGACAGATTAAAATACCACCTCCCTGCTCACCTCTGCAGGTGCTTCCTTCCTTGCTGCAGGCAGCGGGTGAGCTGTGGGGAGCACAAGCTGGAAATATCCTTGCACTGGAAGTGCAAAGAAACCCCCCCTGCATATCCACGCTTGAGGAGCAGCCCTTGGCGTGACGTAAAAGTGTCAACCTGACAGCTGCAAAGAATTGCTTGATTTAAGGCAGTCACAGCTCCCCAGCTCGCCCTGACCTCCCCGCATAACTCTTCCTCTGCTGAACGTAGGGCTCCCCTCGGCAGCCTGCAGGGAAGCATCTGGTGCCTTTTGAGGCTTTGCAGAGGACTGCAGGAGGGACTTTGGCCCCGCAGAAGACCCCTGTCCACCTAGGCTGGAAGAGGAAAACCCAAGGGACTCCCCAGGGTATTCCAAATAGCTCCAACATTCATGCAATTGAATTACATCCGTGCATCTGTGGATACTCAAGCACACTTTCTTCCCTCCATAGCACTGGTCCCAAGGGCTCTGACAGGCCCACCATGGACCAGCGAGCTGGGTGACACTCCAAAATGAGCTCTGCAAAGTCATCTGTAAGCAAGCCTCAGGCTGATCCTGCCTGGCACAGGCCAGGTCAGACCTCCAGACCACAGGATCCCCAAGTGGCTGATGCTTGCAGGCAGCTCCAGGTCCCTGTGGTGCCCTCCACCAGGGCCACCCCGAGCAGGGGGCCCAGCCCCACGTCCAGGCGGCTGCTGGAGACCTGGTCCTTACAGCCCCAAATCACTAAGATGGGCTTCTGAGATAAAAAGGGCTTCAGCGCAAAGTCACGGGTTCTTCACCTCCTCAGACAGCACCCAGATTTCTGAGCAAACCATCCTCCATTCCCTGTGCTGTTCGTAAAGAGATAATTCAGAGTGCTGGAGACCTGGTGTGCCTACAACGAGGGGATCAGGGGAAGATAAATGGTGCCCGCTGGTTAGTGTGACAATTTAGTGTGACACTTTAGTGTGACACTTTTTATATAGCCATCCAGAGAGCAGATGTGGGAAGTCAGAGGAGATTTATCCTTATCTGGAGGCTCAGTGTAGAGGTCCCTCTGTTCTGATGTTTGGTCTTGTTATGAACCAAGCAAATAAGATGTTAAGCCTAGTTGGACTATTAGAACCAGAGCACGATCCTAAATAGCTGCTGTGCCCAGGATGATTGCAGCTGACATCTGTTATTTTATATAAATTGCTTAAATATACTTCTAAATAAAACAACAAAACTCAATGGGTAATATCAAGTACTGTAAACATCTAAATGTGGCTGGTTAGATTCACTTTTTCCTCTTCTCTCCATTAGAGGGAACATTTTCATCTTGGGACTTGCAGATAATTCCGAGATAACCAAAGAAGTTAATTCTCATGGAGTTTACTAAGAAAAACAAACCATCCAAGCGCCCTGTCCACTTTGTGGTTGCAACCAAATGTCAGACTCGAGTCCCCTGAACTTGACCCATATTGTTAATTGCTCTGGTACAAAGCATAATTTTTTTTCCCAGCCATTAAGGAGACTATTCCCGATAATAAAATGTAAACAGAGAAACTTCAAAGAACAAAATGAATGCCATACAGTAACTGTGTTTTACATGAACACTGGATTGCTGGTAGAGAATTTCTCCTTGAAAAATATTTTCCATTACTCTATGTGGTCTGGTGAACAGCTTAAGTGCCCTGGCTTACCTTTAGGAGACTTAGATAAGCTGAGAGATCTCCCTGCACAGAAATACACTGATCCTCTTCTCAATTTCATCCTTTTCTCCTCAAAATGATCCTGGTCAGCCTAATGAGATTGACCTTGTTTCTTGTTGCTTATATCCTGCTAATACTTTTGAAAGCTTCTCTCAATGGTGTGTATATTGGATAAAGTACAGGAGAATAAAGGAATCATAGAGAATAAGCTGAAATGCTCCAAAGCCAAAAATCCAGCACGCAGGGGCTGGCACTTCAAAATGCCTTTCAGGCAGCTACATTCAGTAGTGAGACTTGAGTGTCCGAGTGACTGATGTCTTTCTGTGCCTTTTATTCTTTTTCAGCCCAGAACAGATGTTTATTCCCAACTTTATAACTGACATAAATGTATAATTAGGGTAGATAAATGAATGGGTCCAGGAATTCACCACAATTTTTCTTAAACAAAAATTCCACCATCTCCTAGCACAACAAAAGAGATTCCACAGATCTCAAATCTCCTCCAAACTTTCCTTCTTGCCTAGGTCCCACGTTATATCAGATGCTCCCATGCAGACAGGCACCTCATTGGAGAATCATCTCATGAAACTTCAGGTGACTGCAATGAAGATGTCTACATCTGAGTTAACTTGGCATCATCTTGCTGATGGATGTGTGCCAGGAAGAGAAAAACAGCTGCATACCCTCTGTTATGCTGGTTTTTACCCTGGTGTGGGGTACGAATATATGAACTGCGTTTTACCTGGCTTGCCTCTGAGCTCCAACTAGACTAATTCTGGATTATAACCAAATCCAAGAGTGGTTCTGCTGGGTTTCCTCCTCAGGGATTTTCCAATGTTTCAGCTGAGGCTAGGTAACAGAGCTATGATATGTCAGAAATCCAGTGGAGGTGGGTTTATATTTATCATTGCCCTGTAACTAGGACTGACACAAAAAAGATTAAAGTAATAAAACCCAAAATAGATCATTTCTTATAGGATTTTTTTTTTTTTTTTTTTTAAGGACCAAAGTTTTCAACTAGGATTTGCCATGACAGGATAAAGTACATTTTCAGACTCAGCTTCTTAATGGGCTACATCTGCTTAATGTAATTTTGCATCTGAACTGTGTGTCTTGTCAGATGCAAGCACAGTCAGGGCTGCACTCAGCAGTACTCACTTTCTCTGGAATCAGATAAACTCAGCCCGATAAATTAGTTTTACTGCTCTCAGTATCACCCTGTTATCATTGTGAGTGATTTAGTCTGGGCTTCCCAAACTTCCCCATTCCTTCCCAATGAAAGGAATTGAACCTCCAAAGTCATATATACATATATATATATCTTTCCCTCTCTTTCATTTTCTTTCTCTCTTTTTCTCCTTCTCTCTCTCTCTCTCTCTCCAATGACATGCTGTATGAAGTAGTTTGGTTACATTTTTTATAAGTGCAGTTTTTTTGCTCAAAGGGAAGTTATTTAATTAAGAAATTGTGACTTGGTTCTCAGCTGGTGTAAATCAGCAGCAGTGATTTATACCAGCTGGACATATGAATTCTGGTGTTTGGTAGCAGACTTTAGAAGGCTTACCTTGTAAAGTGCATTGGACTGTGCATTATATTAGCTACAGGAGCATTATGTAAAAATGCAGTTATGTTTGACACCATCTTTTTTTCATATCCTTTATATCCCCACATTGTCTGCATGGTTAAACCAGAGGAAAGATGGACTTGTTGTTGCAGAACAGAGCAGGAACTGGGTGATAATGGTCTAAGCTCCCTCTTACATCACGGGCAAGTCTGGAAGCTGAGGTGCTGAATATCCCATTCGAGGTACTGACAGCTCACAAGCCCAGCTGGAGCCCACGGTGCTTTACGGGGATCTAAGGGGCCTCCAGAGGCAAGTGGAGCTGTGAGAGATGCAGCCTACAGGTTGGAAGCTCAAGAAGGAAGGAGGTGGGAATAGGTGGGAATACATTTGGAAATGTATTTCATTTCCTCAGGAAGACCGACAGATCTGTTCCTGTGGCAAATGGATTAAAGGAGTGACAATAAATACACGGACCTCTGATTAGGGGCATCTTAGATCCCAGAGAACATCTGCTCCTCTTACAAGGCTAGCTATGTCTGGCAGAGGGTTAGAAAAAGAGAGTACACTTGGGACTGGCAATGGCCTAAACCACCTGGTAAACTTGCCCAGATTTTGTCTATCAGAACTGAGAGTTGTAGGGGAGGTGGCAAGTTCTGGTAAGCTGTGAGGACTAGAGTTTGCACCCTGGTTTTCCAAGCATATACGCCTTTTGGGACATTCTTCTTCTGTCTTCAAGAATGACTGCAAATCTGTCCTCTGTCAATACCTTGTGATCTCAGTGGCCAGTTCCAGTGAACTTCGTCAGGGGGCTGATGTGTCAAGAGCATCAAAGGTGGGAGATATCCCGTCTGCCCGGGTGTGCCAGCTCTGTTGCTGACTTAGTTCACCCTGCAGTCCCTCTATAATCAGTGATTAGAAATTAACATTTGTGCGCCTGTTTCATCCTGGTGTAAAATAGCCCAGAAACGCTCCAAAACAACACACTGTCAGGGTACTCCAGTTATACTCGCTGTACTTCGAGGAAAAACAAAGTAACTGTACTTGTTGTAGAGCGAGGTAAATTCATTTAGTAATAATAACCCCATACTCTTGGAGCTGACGCCCTGTCTCTATTCTGGCTAAACTTATTGAAATATGGTAAATCATCAGCATAATGTGTCAAAGAAAGGCATTTCTCTATGAAACACCAATTCATTTTCCTGCTCTTCGTTATGTTCACTTATAACCAGGGCTTCTTAAGTGTGTGCTTGAGAGTGGAAAACCATATTATTCTTCAAATGTGGAGTCTCAGCTACAGCTGAACTTTCTGTTTGGACTTTGACCAAGGTGCTGGGCTTAGATCCCAGTTCTGGAGCTACCAGATGGACCACATTACTCTCACTTACAGAACCCTATCAGACAAACTGTTTCGACCAGAACAGGTCTGCTGCTCCTGGAAGGTGTGAGGTACTAATGAGCCATTGTGTTCCTGCTGCCGGTGCCATGCTTCTTCTGGTACTTGTCCCAGCTGGCGTTGTAGTTGTTTCTTACCTTCCTTGGATCAGAGGAATGGGGAAGGGTCTAGCGGAGACACAGCCCTGCTAGCAGATGGGGTAAGGCCAGTTGGACGTGCTTGGACGTGGATGAGGACCACTGGCATCTCAGCATCACAGCAGCCTGAAGGCTTCATAGGGAAATGTCTCAGCCCAGCCAACAGGCAGTGCCAAAGGGAGAGACGTGTTGGAAATCACACTCCTTTCTTGGACTCAAGTGCCTAAGTACAGCCCCAAGATACCTGCGTCTTTGTCTGCACTTGACCAGTAAATAGAACAGGCTGGATCCTTTTCACTGGCTCCCAGGGCAAGTGGCACAGGAGAACTGGCAAACAGATGGCTTTTATCCCCTGAATGGATGGCTTCAATCATCCTGACTTTTGTCAATGATCCTTGCCCTTTGTTGGGATGACCCAAGCTGGGACATTGTCTGGTCTCACCAGCTGGTATGGACCTCAAACACAACAAGGAGAAAGTTAAGATTTGAGCAGTCTGGAAGATCATGGGACAGATCTGGAGCCATTGCTCTGGCTGTAGCTGGCTCATTAACACAGACACAGCTTTGAAGGCTTAGGACTGGGTCCCCTTTGCTTATTTTCCTTGTCCCGGCGCCTTCCAGGAGACCTACAGATTACAAATCCAACAGACAGATCTCAGGCAGTGATCCTGGGCCAGCCACAACATGGTCACGGGTCTGTAGAGAGAGAAACAACCTTTTATTTGGACTAATAAATGAATAAATAAATAAATAAAAGTTTCTCTCACAAAAACACCAAGTTGTTGACCACAGGCAATGAACCACTTTCATCCTCACTGGTGACATCAGGTCAGGTTTGGCTTTACTCATTTACCTTCTCGCTTAATAAATTGAAGTCTGAGGCATGAGACTAAGAAGTGGTGGGTCCCATACTACCTTCAGGTTCTCCTGAGCTGCTGCTTTTCCTCCATAGGTTTTTTCCATCCACTTTGATGAACAAGCAGAGAGGATGTATGTCTGGGCAAGCCTTGACACCCCATGGTAGGCCTACGAACAATGACTGGGACTCAGCCTGCATGCGCTTGGAAGGGCTACAGGAAGAAGAGCCAAATCCCCTGCCAGAGTAAAAGAAGCATGCATCACTCTTGGGAGGTAGTAACAGAGGTCACAAAAGCCCCTTCCTGCTATATCTCCCATGGGACAGAAGAATAAGACAACTAACCGGGAAGGGCTAGCAGCAAACTTCTGTTTTTCCTCTCTCTCAGCTATGGCAGGAAAACTCTGTACCTCCATTACACTTCTTTACCATGTACGAGATCCCTTAATATGCTGCTCAGAGAGAGGAGTGAATGATGAGGACCAGAGGCTGGCCCCAAATGCCTCAGGAGCTGGTAGCTTCACTGTCTTTCCAGCTCAGCTAGCTTTGGGCACGGGATTTCAAGAATAAACTCCTGAGAGGTTCATTGCATGGGGCTCACCTAGGTCACAGAGGTCTCTACTTCAGCTTGAAGCCTTTGCACCTTTGTCTGAGACAGTGGAAACATGCTCAGGTATCGCAAGGTGAGGGCTGCAGGGGAAGCAGAAGCCTCTCTATCATGAGAAGCTGGATGGAGGACTGGGGAAACAGCCCACAAGACCTTCATGGCACCACCAAACCTTGCTAGTGTCCAGTACTGAATGCCCTGCAAAG
This sequence comes from Anser cygnoides, assembly GCF_040182565.1. Lineage (NCBI taxonomy): Eukaryota > Metazoa > Chordata > Aves > Anseriformes > Anatidae > Anser > Anser cygnoides. The sequence goes on from NC_089873.1 coordinate 209,989,531, forward strand.
AGGGTGCAAAAGCCTGTGTTTGATGGTGTGGCCACCCACCTCATCATGCTTTACATCTGTGGGAAAGTATCTGCAATGGGCTCAGGAGTGCTGGTTGGCTCAAGGCAGAGCTCATTGCACAGCCTGTGTGGGGTTTGTAAGCATATGAAGTCAATCATGACCCGGGTGTAGAATTGAGTGGGAAGTCAGGGGCCTGACATGACCGTGCTGCTTTGTGTGTGCAAAAAGGCAGGTAGTGGGTTTAAAAGTGGGCTGGAAGGCACAGGGCTGGGAACCACTGAGAAAAGAAAGTGCAACAATCAAGGGAAAGAAGGGAATGAAGACACTGATTGCCTCTCAAGGCTGTATTTTAAAATGTCACCTGATTGGTTTTCAAGCCAGAAAGGTTTCAGGTCCAGTGAGTTTCCAGTAATGACGGTAAAATAGGGAGGAGCATTGAAAGGAATTTGTAAACTTTGTATTTCTTTCCCAGTATTTTAAAGTTTCATGAAAAGGACTTTTGTCCTTCCTGGCTTGAAATCAAACTTGGGAGTAAAACTTGTCTATGTTCAACAAGAGAAAAGATTTTTTTTTTCTCGGCAAGATTTCCCATACTTGGGTTTGTGACACTGGAGGCTTTTTTTAGGAAGAAACATTTCTCTGTGTTTATGCAAAATTTCATGTTTCACACATTTTCCGGTGTGGAAACAGCCCTTTTGTGGGCAGAGTCCCCAAAGCCACAGGCTGCCAGTCCCAGGAGGGAATGAGACATTTATAATCAAAATACAATTTTGCCACTTCCACCATTTGAAGATAGCATTGCAAAAGGCATGGCCATCTCCCAGCTGATACATGTTCCATCAGCTGGAGCAGCACAACCACAGGCCAAGGACTCTTTTGGGTCTGCTCTTCTCCAGCCACAGCTAGTGCTACCTGTAAGATGTGCAGTACTGTGTTCATGGAGCTCCCATTGCACCGCATTGTTATAACATGACCCAGACCGTGAACCATCCATTGCAGCCTTTACACCACACCACAGACTGCAGACAACTAGAAAACAAGAGGATGAGTTAGCAGGCTCATAAATAGGTAGGGAGCACCCTGCCCCTACTAGTAATGCAGCAAAAGCTGGAACTGTCTCCTGGCCTGAAACATTTGTTAAAGAAGTTGTATTCGAGCCTGGGGTTTCTGTATGGTCGCACTCAAAGAGCTGTAGTCAACGGCTCAATGTCCAGGTGGCGATCAGTAAAAAGTGGTGTTCCTCAGGGGTCAGTATTGGGACCGGAGCTATTTAACATCTTTGTTGGTGACATGGACAGTGAAACAGAGTGCACCCTCAGCAGGTTTGCCGAAGACACCAAGCTGTGTGGTGCGGTTGGAACACTGGAGGGAAAGGATGTCATCCAGAGGGGCCTGGACAGGCCTGAGAGGTGGGGCTGTGCGAATCTCATGAGGTTCACCAAGGCCGAGTGCAGAAAAGCACCAGAAAACAAAGCATGCCCTGGGCTGCAGCAGCAGCAGCGTGGCAGCAGGGCGAGGGAGGGGATTGTCCCCCTGGGCCCCGCTCTCGGGAGGCCCCCCCTGCAGCGCTGCGTTCAGCTCTGGGCCCAGCACAAGGACACGGAGCTGCTGGAGCGGGCCCGGAGGAGGCCGCGAGGACGCTCAGGGGCTGGAGCAGCTCTGCTGTGGGGCCAGGCTGAGAGAGCTGGGGGTGGTGGGCCTGGGGAAGAGAAGGCCCCGGGGAGAGCTGCCAGCGGCCTGCCAGGGCCTGCAGGGGGGGCAGGGAAGCTGGGGAGGGACTCTTTGTCAGGGCTGGGGGGACAGGACGAGGGGCACCGGCTGGAGCCTGGCAGGGGGGAGGCTCAGGGGAGGCGTTGGGAAGAAATTCTTCCCTCTGAGGGCGCTGAGGCCCTGGCCCAGGCTACCCAGAGGAGCTGGGGGTGCCCCAGCCCAAGGCCAGGCTGGGTGGGTCTGGTTGCAGCCTGGGCTGGGGGCTGGGGGCCCTGCCCATGGCAGAGGGTTGGAATGAGATGATCTTTAAGGTCCCTTCCAACACGAGCCATATGATTCTATGACTTTATAGAGGTTTTTCAAGAGAAGGAGACGTGACTTCATCATGCTAGCAAGTGTCAGAGAAGGAATCGTGCACCAGAGTCCCAGAGGCACTCAGGAATCCAAAATATGCAGAGCCAGTCAGTGACAGGACTGCTGGAACAGGGAAAGGCGTAAGTATAGCGTGGCAGCTTGATCCAACACTAGTCCTGGAGACTCACTGGCAATACAAGCTGAGCACCACCAGCTTTCAAGGGATTTGGTGAATCCAACTTAATTTCCATGTGTCTTCTGATGAAATCTGTATTGAAGTCATTATGATAGCATGGGCTTTTCCAGATGTGACAGTAAATGTCTGCAGGCACACTTTTAACAGTCTGCAGGGCTAGGAAGACATTTTATGATCTAGGTGGACGAGGCTGTTTAATGTCTGAGGAAAAAAAATAATGGCAAAGAGCTGCCTAACAAGCCTTTTTCTGAGTGATTGCTAGCCAGGCTAATGTGTATTTTGTCATAAACCAGCTGGGACATTTGGGATGTATTAGCCAACTTTTGCATAACATATGCACAAAGATCTTCAGAAGATATAACTGCTATATTATTATGTTGTACAAAACTATTGAGTTACATGGTAGAAAATTTGCATTTCTATAACGAGGTAACCCTTGTCACTAGTGGGGACACGGTTCATGTGAAATGCATAGGTTTTGAGTGTGACATTTGTTGATGATATTTCATCTGTATTTCCCTTTCTTTCCCATCTGCAAGATAAGGTCTTTATTCCCCTCTCAGCATGAGGATCATTCAGATATTACAGTAATGAGAGACAGACACTTACCTCCAAGAGACTGGGCCCAGCCCATTTCCAGTGACATGAGACCAGGGGCTGTTTCCCTGTAGTCTTGGCAGTGCTGAGTCTGCCACTCCCTTGTGGAATAAGACAGTTTTGTAATAACCTTGTCTGGGAATGGCGTTGCCTGTGTGAATGACCTATGGAAGGAGAAGCCAGAAGACATGGTGGGCTTCTCTTCTGGGGTGACATTGCACTTGGAGGTGGGCAATGCTGCTGCTGTTGCATTTGATGAAGGAGAGCTGGGCAACCACCTACTTTCAGATTGCATTATAAAGCTGAAGAAGGTCCTTGTTGCTTCTAGGTCATGCAGCAGAGCTGGTCTAAAAATCCATGATTTTTTATTTATTTTTTTTCCCAGATTCTCAAGGAATACCTTCACTGCTAAGTCAGAGAGGTCCAGACCACAAGCCTGAGCACTGGCTGTCCACACTGCCTCATTGTTAGCTCCCTCCCAAGCCCTGTTTTCAGGGAGAGGAGAGCCGAGGTGTTTGGACACAAGCCATCCTGTGACACTTGGCCTCAGGGCCAGAGAACAGGCCCCGGCCAGCTTTATTTAGTAGAGGAGGTGTTGGTGATGAGACTGCACCACTTTTGGCTCCTTCTGCCCGGCGCAGTCCTTCAACACTGTCCCGGCAGGCTTTGCACCTTCAAACACCCCCACAAGTCTTTATGCCACATCTCAGAGCTCGTAACACCTACCCTCACTTTCTTACTATAAAAACATTGCTCTGGCAGGCTGCAGCACAGCCCACTTAATATTTCAGACACTTTGAACTGAACCCCTCCAATAATTGCTATGAACTAGGGCCATGGGGCATCACACAGGGCCCAGAGGAGGCCCGAGGCCAAATGCCATGTACTGCGGACCCGGCAGTCTGCTGATGCAAACCAGGCCGTGCAAATGGGCTTCAAGGCTAGATTGGAGCACAACCCTCCTTGCTTTAATGCTACAGGGGAGTTTGTTGTGGATTAAGGGGAGCTGTGCCTTTAGGAGGCAAAAAGATCTTTGCCAGTGCAGACGTTGGAAATACTTGGTCAGACATGCAGTCATCTGACCGACTTCCCTGCTTACCTTCATGGGATGAAAATCATGCCTCAGCGAAACCTTCCTTTGGAAAGACACGTGGCAATAGTCGAAACCCAACAAGTCTCCATAAATCCATCTGGTTAGGTCCTGAACACGACAGAGCCATTTAATAGGGTTATCAAACGCAAGGTGAGCCACAGCAGCCAAATGTGAGGTCATTCATGTCAGCTCAGCTTACCATGCAGAAGTGTCCAACTTCTGCCTGCCCTGCATGGAGAATATGCGCTGGGATAGTTCCTCCATCTCACCCAACATATGGCAATGTGTGCAGCTGCCATAACCGGGCTGTGTGTTTGAGCCCCGGCACCCAGCTGCTCACAGATGATGGGTTGCATCTCCACGAAGGGCCAGCAGATGTTGACTGCTCTACGAGAAAGAAAACCCAGCTTGTCCTTAATCCAGAATGCATGGGTTCAGCATTCCAGGCATACTTGGACACTGCTGCAAATATTAGAGCAAACCTCTAGGTCCCTACGCAGCATGAGCACGAGTATCTTGTTATATATACATAAAGATCTCATGCCAAAATACTTGTGGTCTAAATCTGTTTGATAGCTTGGATGAGGTCTATGGGAATATGAGTGACTTGACTGTGTAAGAAGGGGTAAATAGGTGCCTCATGCACCAACTTAGCATAAAATTATGGACACACTTTGGATTCTGTGCGATCAATAAATAAGTGACTGAAAGGTCACTATGTAACAAGACATCCCTTGCTTTGACTTGAGGAATCTGCATCTCTTCATACAGATCTCATTGCAAGAAGTTACTCTGGAGATGGCGGGTCAGGTAGGGCAAAGAAGGCAGGCTTGCCAGCTGAAATACCAGGTCAGATATCACCCTGCAAAGTTTGGAAGTGGTGTGCCTTGGTCAAACAATATGAGAGGCTTGTGAGGTCTTCAGAGATAACAGAAGGGGAACCAGCTCTTAGTGAGCCTGGAGGAAGAAGCAGCTCTTTCACCACCCACCTCACTGATGACAAGATATCACAGGGAACAACTGTGGCTTGTGTAAGATGGACATAACTAAATTTACTGACTCCAGGCAGGGAGGGGATACCAGTTTTTCACTGCTGTCAAACCAGGCTGGAATTGAACTAGCATCTAAAGTATATCACAGCAGACTAACAAGCCCCTGAATGTCTCTCTTCTGTTGAGCACTCAGTTCTCAGAGGCCACAGGTGTTATTGCTATAATAAACATTGATGTTAGCTCTGTATCTGCCAGGTATGTTGTACTTTACAAATGCCACACGTATTTCCAGCCTTTAGGAATTTTCCCAAATCCTACCCATTCGAAACAGAGCCCACAGCTGCTTCCACTGCAGAAATCCAGCTGCATCTTCTATTGTGCCTTCGCAGTGATTATCTGAAGATTTTCCTTCAGTTTTGCAGAGCTGCAGCTTATATTATCTTGACCTTTGAAGCACAACGAGAAAGAAGAAAATAACAGGGCACAATGTCTCCTTTAACTATTATTCCACCAGGGCTAGCCAAGCTACTGAAAGGGAAATCCCTACACAAATTAAGGAAATTCAGATATTTCTTTCATTCTAAGAGGCATTCTTGACAGAGCCAGGGCTTGTTTCCAAAGACATGGCTGCATTCCAGCATCAGAGAAACTTTATTATGCAAATATTGACCAGTGTTGAAGGAAACAGCAATAAAAAACTGTCAAAGGTGACAAAAGTTAGTGAGTTTGGGCTGTAACATCTAAAGGCAAATTTTGGGAGCATTGTTTCACTGCTTAGATGGCTTTTGCAAATAGAGGGTAACAGTGGATGGTCTGTGTTCATTTCTTTCTTTCTTTCTTTCTTTCTTTCTTTCTTTTCTTTTCTTTTCTTTTCTTTTCTTTTCTTTTCTTTTCTTTTCTTTTCTTTTCTTTTCTTTTCTTTTCTTTTCTTTTCTTTTCTTTTCTTTTCTTTTCTTTTTTCTTTTCTTTTCTTTTCTTTTCTTTTCTTTTCTTTTCTTTTCTTTTTTTCTTTTCTTTTCTTTTCTTTTCTTTTCTTTTCTTTTCTTTTCTTTTCTTTTCTTTTCTTTTCTTTTCTTTTCTTTTCTTTTCTTTTCTTTTCTTTTCTTTTCTTTTCTTTTCTTTTCTTTTCTTTTCTTTTCTTTTCTTTTCTTTTCTTTTCTTTTTTTTTTTTTCTTTTTTCTCTTCCTCTTCTTTCTCTTCTTTCTCTTCTTTCTTTCTCGTCTTTCTCTTCTTACTTCATTCTAATTAGGGAAGTTTTGGTCCTGGAAATGATGACGAAACCCCCAGTGAATGCACAGAATTCTGTTATTGTCCAGGACTTAGTCACATAATGATCCAAACAATGATCCAACACGTAGAACCAAAACTAATAAAGACCTACCTGGCAGGAACATGAGAGGAGCATTATGCATTATGGACCGGCCCCAGGAATGAGAGCGCTCAGTGGAAGAATATTGGAAAAAGATGGGAACTCCACCTCCAGTGAATCTGATGGAAAAGTCAAAAGGAGGCCCAGGAATGATGGAGCAGGAACTCGGTAATGATATACAAGTTGTAAGGTTTGAGGCAAAAGTCAGGGGTCACACAGATGAGGGTTTAAGTTACACATTGGCGAGGGCGAGCCAAGAAGTCTAAATATTTGCAGCTTATGTGCAGAGGGGCCAGAGAAGACACGAGGATACAGCAGAATCCCACAGGCTGTGTAGGTGCGAGTCAGGGCAACATCTTGCCCGTAAAATGACTTAATCTGCCACCACAGCAGAACTGAATTAAATCTTCATGAGCTGGGGAGACACGCTTGAAAATTCATCTCTATCCAGAATCCATTTTTCCATACAAATGCACTGATGTAAGAATGACTACCTTAGACCAGGTCACAGATAGTGTCCTGTGCCCAGACATAGGCAGAGAGAAATGTTTGAAAAAGTGTTTATAAAAGAAAGCAATGACTCCTCTTTCATTTGCAATACCCTCCTAGCCTCTGACACCAGCCTAAGGTACAATTTTATTGTATTTATGTGCAGATATACAGGTCCCACATTTCATCCTTGGGAATTCCCAAAAAAGCTAAAGGAGAATTTGGCCCTGAGATGAAGGTTTTTTTAATTTATACTGTTTTTCTGGCTACTTTTCTCCTCCTGTTAGACATGCCAGCTCTAAGCCATGTCCTCCTTAGCAATATAGACACTATCTGATGGCTCTGTATGATCTCCTTATTTATTCAAAAACGACTTCTCCCTTTTCCCCTCATTCTCCCCTTATCATACATATTACCAGTAGCATGGACAGTGTGGAAAATATGATATATATCCCAGCTTTGAGTTGGCATATAAATCAGAGGACAAGAATGGTGAATGTCACAAGAATGTCACCTAGACAAAAGTAGTTGTCCATGCACCCTCAGCAGCTCATCTTCAATATCTGACTGTGGTGGACAAACTCTTTAGTTTTCAGTCTTTTTCCATTGGCTATAGAGACAGTATAGATGGGTGCTGCCCCAAATGCTGACTAATTTACCATAACAACTATTGAATTGGTCCAAAAGTTCACAGAGGGCATGGGCTTTCCATGACCCCTGTACTCCCTGTGTGCGCATAGGGTCAAATGGGTGTTCAAATATGTGATGCCACCTTGATCAACATATGATATTGCTCACAGGGTTTGACATCTGGGAGTGGTTTCAGTGAAAAAAACCAATGATTTCAGAACATCACAGCTCCTTCAAAACCAGCCTGGAATTCACGGAGCCTAGCTGAGACTGACAAAACATGGCATCGTATTTGTTGTCCCTGCCCAAAAGCCCTATTAAGGTGCGAACCAGGAGTTTGCCCCTGAAAACTCCTGGTTTGAGGCTGTGATGCTGCTATAGGTTTGCAGTTTGCATACTAAAGAAACATTGCTCTGCCTGAGATGATGCTGGTCCCTGTGTCTCTGCAGAGGTGAGATCTCTGGTCTCCTCAAGGTTCAGGAAAATGGGGTGAAAAGGTTCATACTGAGCCTCAGCAAATGCAGTGAAATAAAATAGATGCTGGTGCCTCTTTACCGAGTTTCTGTGTTTCCCAGTGCTGCACCTCAAGAACCAGCAACGGGAGATGCCAGTCCATCTCTCCATGGCTCTCTTTTCCCATCCCCACCTGGTTTATTTAGACAGAGGTGGCTGAGCTGGCTCTGAGGAGGACTCTGTCCAGCCTGACGTGGTCTCAGCAGAAAGGGGAACCAGCAAAAAAATGCTTTATATTTGAGGATAGGCAGGCACTGAATGAAACCCCACAGCTGATGCCTTCTCCAAACAGTCTGCAGTGAGTGGGGGCCCAAATCTGCAAGCATGCCCCCAGGAAGATGAGATTTAGAGAGGAAAAGGTAAAGGGATAGGGATTGCTTCTTCCTATGTACCAGGCACAACGTGGTCCAGGGAGCTTTAGGAATAAGAACAACATACACATACACAAAACAAAAAAAAAAAAGATGAAGAGGAATTTAGACTTGTTAAAGCCTTTTCCTTGCTGGGCCTGTCTGGCAGAGCCTGAGTTTGAAAATACCAATGCCTTTTCTTGTCACTCTCAGCTCTAATTTATTATTTTTTTAAATCAATAAATATCCCTCCACTCCTCCATCTGGAGGATTCCTCCTTCATCCCACCACTGCCAAGCTGATCAGAGCCACCTATGCAATGCCATTTGATCCAGAACATATTTCAATCTTGGCCCGTTCTCAGCCTCATAAATTCCTGACATGATTCGGGAGGCGTTTCTGTTGGAAATAGCTCTCTGCTCCGCTGTCGTATTTATAGAGATTGCTGCTGCCTCTGATCTGAGGCCAAACATTAGGAATAATTGCAGCAGGAAGTAGGACAGAGCTCGACATATTGTTTGTCTGGATTGTTTTAATTTTGAGATCATGGAAGTACCCCCAGTTGCTGAAGTTAGGAGCACAAAAAGGAAGCATTGTTCAGGAATTTTCTCTCTATATATTTTTTGTCTTTTTATTGCTTTTGTTAGAGGCAAAGAGGGAATCATTATGCTTGCTGCTAAGGACAGGGAGGTGAATTAGATGTTGGTGACTTATTAATTCAGGAATCCTGTCCCTGCAGATTAGAGCAGAGGTTCCCACTTTTATATATATATATATATATATTTATTTATTTATTTTCTGCTTGTTGAAACAAAGCCAGGAAATGCACATGGCTCTGCACACACGTAAGGGTGTCTGTGTGTGCATGATTGGAGGGAGGGGGGCGCCGAGCTGTAGGTGGGCCCCCAGAAGCATCAGCCACAGCCACGCCGGTCAGGGCTGAAGCTGGACACGGACAAGTTGCTAATGCTGTCAGTCTGGAAGGAACCACACATCCAGCCGGGCGATGGTCTGCAATCAAGGCGTGAAGTCCTTGGCCATGCGGCTGAGAGCTGAGCAGGAAAGCTGCGGGACGTGCATGCCAGGAGCCTTCAGACACGCCGCGTCTGAGCCGGGGTAGCCGCGCTTGGAAGCGAGACACATGCACACGCTGGGAGACGGAGCTGGGGCCCGCTGAAGTCGATGGAAAAACATTTTTCACTTCAGTGACACTTGAGGTGCAGCTGAGAGGGAGGATGGGGAAAAGGACAGGGTAAAGTCCTCCCAATACGGATGCCAGGCAGTCTGTGAGGTGGAGCTGCGGGGCTCCTGGCTCTCCAAAACCTCATGCTGCACGGCAGGTTGAGGGATAAACACCTCCCACCCCTGTCTGACCATCAGTCATTGCCAAATTATCTGGGAAATCACTGAAGCGCAGTGAGCTGATGAAGTGGGACCTCACTGCAGAGAAGCACTAGGGTTGTCTTCTCCCACTGCTGTGCTTTCCCTGTACCATTACTCTGACACGGCAGGGATTTAACTTTGCATCAAGTTTACTGCCTTCAGAGTGCTTGAAGACTTGCTCAACCACCCCCTTTTCCCAATAGTTTTGGGAAAAGAGGATAATGACCTGGGCCATGGTGGTTCAAGCCTACCCCTTTTGCTGGTTGACTTATCCAAGCTGCCACAAGTTCAGAGGACAAAATCATCCATGCTTCCAGCAAGAGCTACAACCATATTATCTCAACACAAGGGAATAATAAAGGGCTCTAGTCAGAGAAAAAAAAAACAAAAAAAACCCAAAAAAACCCAGCAAGAGCCAACAGCTGGGAGCTGCAGCCAAAAAAACGTTGGTTATGAGCAAGTGGGCCTTGTAAATTGGAGGGGGAGCTGACAGCCTGTGGCAATCTATCAAGGAATGGTTAAAGGGTTGGCCAATCATTAGGGTACCTTCAGGAAAAGGTACTTTAAACAAATCAGTTTAGTTACGAGGTGAAAGTGCCTGGTGTATGCTAGGCAGGAGATCAAATTAAGGGTGTGAGGGATTCTGCCACCCTTAAAATCTCTGCACAATGCCAGGAAGCACTCGTCCACTTCTTAAGCTGATAGAGAAAATGGAAATTAAGCCATCCCAAATTGCTTTAGGATTTGTCAGTGGTGTTGTACATTTGCATTTCACAAGCAGCATGTGAAATAGTGGAGACACAGTCCTGAAAAACATAGCCGAGGTAGGAAAGAGATATGGAATATGTGTCCTGCTTAATAGGGGCAAGAAAGCAACTGTCCTGTCTGGCTGCTGGCATGAAGGTGTCTTTGGTAGCCTCCATTACGTTTCTAACAGTCAGCAACACCCAGCACTGCCATTGCCTCAGATATTGAGTCTACAGCCTCAATAAAAAGTGCCAGGAACTGAAGGAGAATGGAAAATAAATGTCTTTTAAGGTCCTGGAACAGAACAAGGACAGATCTGAAACTGGTCTTGCTGTATGCAGGCTCATTTGTTCCTTCCTGAGCTCCTGCATCTTCTCAGAAGTAGAACAGAGAGGCTACCTCTGGGCTAACCCAGTGCAGCCTTTCCTAAATTATTGCATGGGGAAAACTCTTGGACATGCAGTAAGAGATGCAGGTCTAAGAGTGGAATAAAAAGGATGGATTCATTGTGTTTTGCCCTCAGGGGGCTGAGACAAAGAAGGCTGTAAAGGAGGGCTATAGCAAAATGGGGAGGAAAGCAATTATTTTGAGTCTAACCACCTATCTGTCATTCCAGTAGCACCTTTCCATGCAGCTGACCACCTTAACCCATAGCTGTGACTGGACATTGTGTCAACCTGGAGTCTTTGCCACAGTTAATTCACAATAACCTCCCTCCAGGAGAAGTAACCCTGAAAAATTTAACAACCTCAGCATTGCCTTGAATCTTTTGAGTGCCCCCTGATGTATTTCAGTCTCCCTCAAAATCCGATGCTGGTCAAATATATTCCTTTTATTAAAAAAAAAAATAAAAAATAAGAATAATAGCAAAAGGGAAAACACAGAATGGACAGAGAAGAAGACTGGGACAGATGCCAGAAGATCTGATGCTAATCAGCTCCAGATAATGTTAAAAGTCCAATATCGCCCTCCCGGGGGACGGTACCCAGGACGCAGCGCCAGGAGGATGTCAGTGCTGAGACTCCAGTGCGCTGCCGAGGAAAGGGAATCTGCAAATATTTAGTCTGTCGGAAAGACTATTCCAATTAGCGGATGTTAGATCAAGGCCTGAAGGATTCTGAAACATGTAAGGGTTTGGACATGGCTTACCTAAGTCACACTAGGGTTGTCATTTACTTAAAACTATTAGTATCTGACAAGCATGTGCATCTCCGGGCACTTAAACAAGAAACTGCTTAATTGAGGCTAACAGTCATGGGATGGATCCCATTTATTGTGGATTCCTGCATCCCCAGAAAGCTGGATGAGCCTGGGCTGATTTCATTGCTTCTCATCCTCTGGAAAATGGCTTGTTCATAAATAAAACCCACCGTCATTATCTGAAATCAGGGAAGGATCCTTTGTCACAGAAGACAAGGTGTCATCACACATCTGTGTTATTGCTAGCTTCAGTCTGTCTGGTGGCCCTAATACAGCTGTGGTTAATGCTTGCACCACCAGCCATGGACAAACAAGGGAATTTTTGGAAATAAAGGGAGAGGGACAGCAGAGCCCCACGTGAACATTGAAGCGAAGAGAGTTGTGTCAGCAGATGCAGCAGCACTGGCATAGTGCTGGTCATGGGAAGGGTACTTTAATTTTCCATTGTGCAGCTATTATTCATTCTTCAGATGAGGGCAGGAAAAACTTACAGGTCAAAACAAGATGCATTTTCAGCACCCCCCGTGCACCTGAGTTGGTCACTAGGTCTGCGTGCACCTCTCCTGGCTTCTGCTGTCTCTGAGCTCAGCTTCTGGCCAGGCTACATCTGACCAGGTGAGGAAAGCAGGGCCAGGTTTGCTGGCAGATCGTGCCTCATATCCGCACAATTAAACTCCCTTTCTTTCACACCCAGACTGTGCTTGGTGAATAGACTCTGCTCGGTGCTCTGACAATGCTGCCCAAACCATCCTAGGATGCCAGCAGCTGTGAGCCCATGCACCGGGTCCTTTGGCTGTGCAGATCCTAAATGCTTCCAGACAAAGTGGAAAGGGGCAATATCCCATCCCACTGCAGGAGATGAAGGCTGCTGGGATGAACCAAGCTTTGGATGTGCCCTGGGCTGTCACAGAGTCCTGCTCTGAGAGCTTCAGGTGGCAAACCCTGGGTGAGATGAGCCCCTGCCAATTCTACCTGGTGCCTGGGCAGGTAAGGGACAAGAGGAGATGGAGAGCAACTCTCCAGTCCTCAGGGAGGCACACGTTTTGCACGGTAAGAACAGCGGGCACTGGAGCTATGTTCCTGAGTCCTTTTGCGTCCCCAGCTCTGCAAATACTGAAAGTTTTGGCTTTTATTTTTGTTGTCCCAGTGGGGGGACTGGGACAAAGTTCTTTGATCAAGGTCACACCTAGGTGAGTGGCTGGTGGGCTGCTGATACACCAGGCTAGTCCTCACACCATCCCAGGTACCCTGGGGAGATGGAAGGAGCCCTCTGTTTTTGTAGGGAGGCTCTGACCAGGCTACAGACGTGCAGTGAGGTACCGTGTCTGCTGAGCTCGTTCTCCAGTGACCACATTTCAGGCTGCTCCTAGCTACATTTTTTAAAGAACAGAAGTTTTAAAGAGGCTTATAGCAAATACCTGTTATGAAACGGGCTTTTAATAGCTGAGGCTGGAATAAAACCCTTCAAAGGTGACAGGAGAAACTGTTCAAACAGGACCAGACCTGGCTGTACGTGGTGTAACCCCAGGGTGTAGCTCCAGGACCAGGCCTGGCTGTGTGTATCTACAGGGTGTAGCACCCACCACAAATGTCAAAGCTTCATATCAGCTGGGATTATGGCCAAATTACAGACCTCTGCAGGCAGCCACAGCCAACATTTCCCAGTTTACAGCTCTCTAGAAGTGTTATCTTAAACACTGACAGGGGCAGCAATAGACCCTATTTCTCCCTGTGGCTGTGTGCTTAAGTCAAAGTTCGGTGCATGTCCATTTCTCAAGTACTCATCGGTCCTCTGACAATGACCCTCTGACTTAGGAAAGCAGGAAATTTGTACGATAGAGCCCACCAGTTTTAGAAAAACAGAACCCGATGGATCCTTTGTGCCAGATTACGTCTCAAAATATTAGGCTCAATGGATTTGCCCTAAGGTAAGTGTTGAGACGTTTGGAGATGAGCTGGGGAATCTGAGACACACCGGCCTGGCAGGGACGGTGCCATCTACCTGGCAGCCACGAGGAAGACCCAAAAACATCACAAAAAACCACACTGTACCAAGTCCAGCCAGACAAAACCAACAAGGGAAGGAGGAAAACTGAAGCACCCTGTTATATGAAAGTTCGAAATAATAACTCACAGTTTTGAAGCCGTTGGCCTCTTCTCTTTTGTGGTAGAGTATACACAGCCCTATAGAGAAGGACTTTCTGAGCAGGGTGTTTATTAATCGAGCTAAATCCAGCTGTTTAATCCTCATGCTGCATAGCAGGGGGAGTTTCTGGAGGTCTCCTCGCCATGCAGGGCTTGGGTGTTTATGAAAACGAGACATTCTGGAGGGAAACTTTCATCTGAATTTCTCAACAGGTGAGCCCCAAATGTGTTTTATGTTCCATTACCACTAAACACACAGCCAGGCCTGATTGATTTGATATCCTTTCTGGTCCATGAATCTGACAGATTGGAAGGGAAAGGAAAGGGATATTTTTTTTTTTTCAATGCCATCTGTGCTTTCAGTGCCTTGCCGATGAGCACTTTTCTAGTCCACCCCATCCTCTGAGTGAATAAGGAAATAAAGTTTAGATATAAAGACAGTGATCAACAGATCAGACAGATGCATTTTCTAGTAAGATACCAGTTAGATAGCAGGACTATTTTTCTATACCAACTTCCAACAACCTACGCTTGGTGTAAGGAAATTCAGGGGAGGAATCAGTCCCATCTCCCCAGACTTAAAACACTACCAAGAAATTACTCCCAGACCACACATTTTTCCCCTGCTTTCATGCTGCACCCCCCTTCACTTACCCTCAAGCAAATCTGCAGAACCAGATGCCAGAGCTCAAGCATAAACAGGGAGATTCAACACTCAGACCTGGTTCCTTCCTTTCCCATTGCAGTCCTCCCCTATTGACTATTTCCCACAATTAGGGGTCCCTGCTTTCCCCAAAATGCTTTAAACATAAGCAGGCTATCATATTACCCTCCCTTGTGTGGATGCTACCTTCAGACCTGTCCCCTTTTCCATGTGGTTTTTTTTTTTGTTGTTTTGTTTTTAAGAAGAAAATTAAAAGCACAAATAGCTAATGATAATAAATCTCTTTCCCCTTTCACATTCCGCCACTCTCCCCTTAATATGTGTTTATGTTACATATTATTTACCAGTTTCACAGCAACGCTTTCTGAAGGAAGATTGGCCAAATATTTACTGGTTTTGAAGAATTATGAGACTAACTTGGATTCGGAGAGGTTTCCTCATCTCATTCTAGTCCATAGCTTAGCTCCTGAACGTGTAGGCAATGTAGGGACCACGGAGTAAGAAAAGACAGAGACGAGGTCTGGTTGTGGGCTGGACCAGAGACCTCACCCCTTGACTATTTTTAAATTCCCATGCACGTCTCGCAGTGAACTGGGGCTGACCTTTGTTTTTAGAACAGGAAACCATCCAGAATGTATTTCTTCTGGGGGTATGTGATATTTTGCATATATTCCAGTATCTGCTGCAGGCTCATGGCCCGTGTTCCTTCCGTGTCCCTCTGGTCAAGTCTCAGTGGATCTGTAATCTCTTACATCTGCGGCTGGAGCTCGTACTCGCAATGGGCAAATGTATTTGTGGCTTCAAAGAAATGCTTTCTCTTCTATGTCCTTTACTTCTCAGTGCACAGAACTCTCTTCCACGTTCATGTTTTGTTCCAAGGAAATGGTCCAGTCCTGAGAAAAATACCTGGAAAGTTATTTACACAGTCTCTAGCTTGTAATAAAGGTAAGCTCTGGTCTTTGGCTTTCTTCCTTCTCATCTTGTGTTTTTTTTTTTTTTGTTTTGTTTTGTTTTGTTTTGTTTTCCGCTCCTTTTGCTTCTTTCATGCTGTGCAGCTATTTGGACATGGGTGCTTGAATCAGAGTGTCATGCTGGTCTTCAATGAAAGCATTCCTCCCTTCGGAAACATCTTGCCAAGCGTTGTCTTTGCTTCCTTCGGCACAGTCTTAGCAAATAAAACTGCTGGTTCAGCTTTGCTGCTTGGTCACGGTCAGAGGGCGACACGCTGGGACAGGATTTCTCTTCCTGGGTAAATCATGCAAAGTTACTGCAAGTCAAACAAGGTGCCTGCTGAAATGCTGCTTTGCTTTATTGCATTTCATCTGACAGTTCATCTGCCTCCCCTCGGCCTGAACACTTGTCTGCAGCGATGAGGTAGTTTGTGTGGTTTGCGATGAAAAGGTCCTTTCCTAGTTTGTTCCAAAATCTACTGGGGATGCTGTATATTTTCCTTGTCTCTGTTTGTTGCTTGGCCAGCATTTCCTTGCCTGTGCAACATCTGCTCACCAGACCTCAGATATCCGTGATCATGTTTGGCCAGTACGAGGCACCTCTAGCTTTCATGGTGTGTCCTTGAGAGTGCATCCGTTTCCAAAAATCTGGGTGTTGTGATTCAGCTGCATTTCTGTCCAGTCCATCTATCCCATGTGACTAGATCGTTCCTGTATTTCCAGCTGGTAGAACCTCTCTGTATCTTCATTTCCATGGCTTTTCGTGTGTCCTGTTGATATCTGGGTGAACTTTATGTCTGTCCTGAACTTTCTCTCTCACAGAGCTGCTTTTTCTATGCTCACAGATCTTGGTAGAGTTCTTGTGGGAGCATAAGGGTTGATGATTTACTGCTTTGGACAACTGGGGATGGCTGTGAAGAATTGCTCTCATCTTTTCCAAGAATTCACTAAAGGAACTGTTTCCTGCCTCTTTCCCTCCCCAACCCCATTATCTTCCTTCTTCTAACTTATTTTACCCTATCTGCCACTTAAGGCCTCCACTTCTTCCAGCCACACGGTGCCCACCTCCACCTCCTTGTCTTTACCTCCACTCTTCCTCGTAGCTTCTTCACCTACCATTTTTTAGATCTAAAGACCTCATTTTACCTAACCTCAGATAGCCAAATGAGGTCCTGAGGTCAGGAGCATCCTTAACACACTGCAACCACTGGAGACAATTTCAGAGGGCATTTCAGCCCAATTCTGCTGGAAGTAGCCCTTTCTTCCCACTGACCATAAAGGGGGTTGTTTGGGGAATACAATCTTTTGTGCTTTGCTTAGGCACTTAGAAAAAAATCCAGTCCATATGCTGCAGTGCCTGGCAAACTGGATGCTGTTCTATGTGTGACTTCTTGCAGTATCTTTGGGGCAGTGTCCTCAGCTTTTTCACCTGCTGTTCATATTTCAGAAACCCACTTCTGTCTAAATTTTACATGCTGGGGAACAACAATAAAATCTGCACAGGCTGGAGGAAACCCTGACAGTTGGTAAGTCTAGAGAGCCGTTTTGTTCGGACTCCCACATCTTTCATTCCTATTACAAATTTTGTGTAATTTGGCAGTGGTCTGATCTATTGTTTCTCCAGATTTTTGACCTCCACCACAAATCTTTCATACATGACATTTTCTGCGGGCTGCATGTGATTTTCCAGAACAATTAACATTTATTTGGGTCCTCTGGTGAGTTGTCGAGGCATCCAGATGAGGGGTGAGCAAATGACAGCCACTACCTACTACAGCTAGTAATGCAACAGCTTAAATTTAGCTTTATTTTTAACCATTTTAATGCCAGGGCAAAAAGTCTCATGCTGCTAAGCAGGGCTTCATGAGGGCAGGACTGTAATTTAGTGTCAGGAAATGATTTCTCTCTGCTTGTTGTTCCCTTTTGCAGTAGTCTACACTTTGGATTTCCTAGATTTGCTCCTAGGACGATGGTCATAAAGTAGAAAAACAGTGACCCCAGACATGGATTCAGCTCTATTTTATTCCTTTTGCCTCAAATACTGGCCCATCTCCTGAAACACTTCCCCCAAGGTGAGCTGCCTGCATACCCAGATGTTGCCTGAGCATCAGTGTGCTGCAATGGCCCCACTGGGGAAAACACACATCATAACCCTCTAGAAGAGAATTTCCCTTCCCTTGCCTTCCTGCATCCTGACATCACTCCTTCCCGGCGCACCGCAGGACTGCAGTGGCTGCTGAGTGCTGGGAGTGCGTCGGAGAGGTCGGAAATACCCCCACAGGAGCTCTCCCAGGGAACAGACCTGGGCTCTGGGTGGACAGCCAGCCTCTGGCTCGGCTTGTAGCTGTTCGGAGGGGATGAGGGAAAGCAGCCGCACCCCTTGGTCCAGCCTTCACCAGAACAGAGATCAAGAGGGTCACTGAGCCAGGCTCTGGAGACCTCAGCTTATTGCTTGATCTGAGGCAGAAACAAAAGATGAGAGCAAGCAAATCTTTTCCTCCCTTTTTCTCCCCTGCTGTTAGTATGTCTTTTCCATTTAGAGATCATCTCTTATTACACGTATGTGCAGTGCACGAGGGGCCTGTGCTCTCCACTTCTAAAACAACTTAAATATAAAGGAAATAAGAGGAACCATTACCCAGTGCCTAGGGCTGTGTTTGCATGCCTCATCACCTTCAAAGGTCTGACTGACAGCTTGCGTTTGGGGTTGAATCCTTTTCCCCCTTGCAATACTTCTCTTTATGGGATCATACTTTATTGCTTTCTCTCCAAGTGTTTCATTACGAACTCTATTAATGAACCACTAGGGGTAGCCAAATGTGTTTGGTTGCATGCAGAACCTTGAGAGGGGATTATGGAGCAAGTTCACTGCAGAAAGCCTCAGCTTGCTTGCAAACAGAGCAGGACAGTTAATCCTCCATCCTGCCCGGACAGATGGGCTCTCAAGACAGGGACCTCCCCGAATTCAGGACCTGGAGGACACCTGGAAAGACATCAGAAGCTCCGAAGCCGAGAAATCTGTGCAACAGCCCGACCCCACCCAGACCCAGCGCACGTCTGGCAAGATAAACAAATTATGCTTGCCACATGGCTGTCACACGTCTCAGCACAAAAGCCACCCGTCTCCCACTGGGACTGTAAAACATGCACCGGAGAATAGTGGGAATGAGAAACATCTCCCTGGGTTTAAGTGAAAATGCTGGGAGAATGAACTGCAGAAACTACTGACGTGGCCAGCTCTCGTGACGACTTCCCCTCTCGTGAGATGGTGGCTTACAAGGAAGAAAGAGAGCTTTATATAACTCATTGTTTTCCATCTTCACCCTGTTTCAGGCTCTCCTCACGGCATTATTTATGTAGTCATTAACTGCTGTAACATCGATGGGGAAACTTCATAAACTTAATGATTTCCCAAGGCCAGACGGGCTGCCGGTACCTGCACTTCAGGCAGGAGATGCACAAAAGTCCTCCTGCGTCCCACTTCAACGCCTTAGGTGGGCTCTTTTCCCAAACTTCTCACTACAGGGACAAAAGCAGAGTTAAATGGAGCCATGTTAGAAACCAGACCCAAGGCAAGTGGCTGTGAGGGTCTCGGTGGACGTGCATCTGCTTGCTATTAGGCCGGAGCTGACCTGCAAGAGACCTTCAGCAGGCCTCAGCCGGGGCTGTCGGTTTTGTACAAAGCATGGGCTGAGCTACCTCAGCGTGAGTTTGACTAATGCATCCTGGAATCAGAAACTTTTCTCAGATGGCATAGGTAAAACATGATGTCCCCGTTGCTGCTGGAAACCCCAAGCTGAATGCTGGGCCTTGATACACCCTGGTCATGTCGCTGCTGTCCCAGTTAGGCCTGCAGGAAGCCACGTGGTGGATGGGTTCTTCCCATTCTTCCCTTTCCAGACTAAGTGCCTGAAGAGTTGTCTGTCCTAGCCACTTAAAAACTTGTCTTTGGCACCCAAATCATGAGATTAAGCAATATAATGTGCTTGATGAACTCTTTGTTTAGGCTCTTAATTTTGAGCCATTATGGTTGGTCTTCTAAAGCTTTTTGTAGCAACCATGAGGACAATCAGCTTTGGAATAATATGAGTTGACTCTATCAGAATCACATATCTCTGGGAGAGGTGGCAATTTCTGAGGGAATCATTGCTGTTCACAGAAATAATTGTGTCATTGGGTCACTTTAGAGGCACAGCACGCCATGCACTGCAGAGCCAAACACAAGACTATGCACAGAGCATACTTTACACTTAAAAATTTGTATTTCCTCCAGAAACACACGCTGCTGATCAGCCTGGCAAGGGAACAACACCCCTGTGATTAAGCTGGCTGATGGTAACAGGAGTAGTACAACCTGACTTTCTGAGTCCTCGTCATTTACCTCTTGACACGTCACCTTTCTCTGCTGTCAGCCTCTGGATATGCAAGATGTGGTTTGGATCCAGGTCTAAATCCAAACCCCTCCAACGTGTGTGAGAGTTCAGATTTCAGCCTGCGCCTATCTCAAACGTGATCCCTTTTTAATAAAACAGAAATCTCCAGATGCACCCAAACAGCTGAAAGCCATCAGTAAGGATAGTGCCATTTCAGTTCGGTCAGAGGAACCTCTACTCTCCTCCTTACGATTATTTTTCACCTCCCCAGTCTCCATCTTGCAATCTGTTATCTCATGTCAGTAGATCATTGCTTTGTATCTTGCTCATGCCCTTCACCTGACACAGCCTGTTCCCCCTTTCCAATAAAGGTAGAAACAAAGAGGATGTTCCATGTGCATTAATCCTGCTTCAAACCCGTCCCATGCTGGGGGCCCCATGCAAACCACGCTATCAATCTGGCAGTCTCTGATGATGGAGCCCACATGGGAACCTCAGATAATGGATTACAGTGGAGGACATGTATTTTTAAATGTGTTTAAGATGTCTGGCAGTTTCTTAAGAAGCAAGAGAGAATAAAAAAATAAATAAAAAATTTGAAGGAGAGAAATAGACCCCAGAACAGTGAGATCTTTCTGGAAAGGGGATGAAGGAAGTCCTCTGTCATGCTGTACTGCTTCACCCATCCCAGCACAAGAGGTGAATGATAAAAGTATCCTTAATGCAGAACTCCCATAGCTGAGGGCAAGGAGGCAAACAGGTAATACGGTAAAAATCGCACATGGTTTAAATTATCATTGGTAATAAAACCATTCATCATCAGCCTCCAAGCTGAAGATTGAGATAGCTATTGCTCCTGAGGACCAAGTGACTGAAAGAATGAATCATTTGCTTATTTTCTCTGACCTCCATGGCCCTGGCTCAAGGTCCTTCTGCAGAATGACAATTCAGCTGCTCTGAGCTCAGTATCCAAAAATTATAACCTAGGATTCAAAGGTAATTGTCATCACTGGTGTGTCTCTCTGCTCACCAGTACAGGGCCTCCTCTGGTATGAGGACCAAATTGTCTTTTTGCCTCAAAGGCTTTAACCGGGTAATGTCATAGCTGAAAGAGGGATGGAGATGTCCCGTGTGTGACCCCACTAAGGGCTGGTGGTTATAGCATGTCCAACCGCAGAAGGCTTGGTGTAGGTACCTTGGTGAGGTTTCTTCATTTGACCCCATTAAAATTCTGACTTTTATGGTGTTATTGCATGTTATCAGGGTTGCGGTGATGTGAGCTTCTCTCCTGCCTCCCTCTGGAGATGGACACAGCCATTTTCTGCACATCTCCACAGGGTTTCTCAGAAGCCTGGAAAGTGGCACAGTCTTTGCAGCCCTCTGCTTAAGATCCCAATTAAACAACCAAGGATTTAAATGAGGCCCTTCAAAAGCAAATAGGAAGAATCTTCCATACTGCCCCCCAAAACAATGGACTGTGGTCCAGCAGGCCAAAAGGTGCTCGATGCCTTTTCCTACTACAGCCCGTAGTTTTCCCACTTGCTGGGAACGGGTGCATGAGTCTGGGCAACATCGCCCGGCACTTGCAACGCATTCATTCCTTCAGATTAACACCAAGAGCAGGAGCCAGCCCATTTCTGGTAAAGCACTCATTCTCCCTACAGGCCGTGGGTGCACGAGCCAGGATTGCAGCTCGCTCAGCCCCTGCCAAGGCACAGCCATCCTCACGGGGCTGCGACCCATCCGCCCTTCCTGGCGAGGCGTCCCACCCGGCTGGTGCCCTGCTCCTCGCCTCCCCGACATTCCTTCCATCGCTTCTCTTCCAAGCAAAATCTCCCCACCCATAAATCTGCAGATTCAAGTCTCCTTTGCAGCCCCGCCAACCTGTGCCTCTGTGCATGCCGAAGCAAAGTCCTTCTGATGCAACGCGCAGCGTACGTGCGGCTCTCCTCCCTCGTCCCAAAGGCAGGTCAGGGTTGGCGCTGTGAATTCAGCGCATGTGCTCCATCAGGACTGGAGGGGGAATGAGATCCTTCCCTCGGTGTTTGGCCTGGCTGATTTCAGAAATCATTGTGCGTTCCTCGCTTCATGCTGTGCTTTCTTCCAGTGTTATTGAGCTGTGTGAATAATAGGAAAAGCAGGTTGCTCTCCCTGACACGTTCCTTTTCAGCCAGCAATGCTTTTCAGGACCCGCTTACCTCCTGGTCCACAGAAAAGGGGCATGTCCTGAGCTGTACCATAGAAAGAAAGGTGAAAAATGTGGTATTTTATCGCACCATGTGACAGCGTGGGTGCGGTGTAGACACAAAAATCAGTAAAACTGGCTAACAAGAAATGCAGCTCAATAGGTGTATCTGTGGCTTCAAGCCATTTTTACACATTTTGTATTACGGGAAATGTTATTGCAGAAAAATAAACAAGCTGTAGGAGCCAAAAGCTCCATGCTGACCTATCTGCCTTTATGAACACATGCCGGAGCCCTGGCACAGGCTGCCCAGAGAGGGGCTGGGGGCTCCTCCTTGGGGATCTCCAGCAGCCGCCTGGACGTGGGGCTGGGCCCCCTGCTCGGGGTGGCCCTGCTGGAGCAGGACTGGCACCACAGAGACCCACAGCTGCCCGACACCACCAGCCACTCGGGGATCCTGCAAAATGTGACCCTGCACATTCCCATCTCTCTCCCCTTGTTCTCATCTCCATGGAGAGGCTGCATGGACTGGGCAGAAGCCCAGGTCTGTGCCCGCGGGTGACCAGGAGCCCGTCTCACCTCTCTAACTTGCATTCCCTGGAGACCATGAAAGGTGCTACGTTCCCTCTCATTACCCCACTTCCCAACACCTTCAAAACATGGAGTTTGACAGAGGAAAGTTTCAAGCTTAAATATTCCTTAAGCCACTTGGGTTCCCCCGTTGCTCTCCAGCTGCATTCCTGAGATTTAATTATTCTCCCCTCTCCCTCCCTTTGTATTGTGTGCATTTTGCCAGAGGGTAAGGCCCTGGTAGCTTATCACCAGATGATGTTACCTTTCAACTTTCTCTGCGCAGACCTTAGGAAAGAGCTCCCCTCCCATGGCTAGCCATGACCTTTCTTGTCCCATATGGGATATTGCTGCCAATCCGCCACCAGGACACACACACACCAGATGTTGTTGCAATCGAGAGACATTCTGCTCCAAAGCCCCTTTTTATTGCTATTATGATTATATTAGAAACTACCAAAATTTATGGGTTGGAGTTTGGCAGGTGAGCCCACTCCCCAACTTTAACCACCTCTCCTCTTATGCTTTGATTGTTGAAAAATCAGGACTATGTTTGCAGAAGGAAGGGGAAACAAAAGAACTAATGAGGGAACCATTTGCCAGCTTGTAGGACAACAAGTCGAAAAGTTTTTGTCTTAGTCTGTACTGGCATTTATGGGACTTTTGCTGTTGACTCTATCCCTGAGACTATCTCTGAAGAAACAGGGATTCCTGGAAAACAAACAAACAAAGAAAAAACAAACCCAGACCTCTTTACTCTCCTGAACTTAGATGCTTTTTAAGTCTGTGTCCCAACAGACTGCTTTTCAGGGATGCTCATTCCTGGTCTTCTCCACTTCTGATGCACTCCGGTCACCTACTTGCTGGACCTGGAGGTGGGCTTCTTCATGGCCTCACCACCACCTCTTCTCCCCACCTACCTAAAGAGTTTGCAACGAGTGCATTATCTCCTCTGGGAGCATTTTCACCTTTGGGTGAGAAAATAAGGTTTCCATCAGTGTGACAATATTGGTGCTTAATTAACAAGGAGTCAGAGCTTGCAGGACCATAAATCAGTATCCGGTAGGTGCAGATTACTTGGGGTAATGAAGGTTTTCTCCTTCCACTTTTTATTGCACTGATCAGCAGCCCATCTTGAGACTCAGGGACCCAGGGAAGAAGGGAATGGCGTGCAGAGTAGAAGCACCAATAGATCCTTGGGAATGGCTCAGATTTGGCCTAAACCTGTGTCTTACTAATGGAAAGTCCTGGAGACGCTCTCCCACTACATGTTGGCATTTCAAAGAGAACAGAACCAAAGCTTCCTGGAGTTTAAAGCAGTGTGGAAAGACATGATATCACATCTTCCAAAACAGCACACGTGCCTGTCCTTCTCTTTCTACCCTCCTTCCCTAGCCCTACCAGAGCACAAATGGCTCTCCAGGCATAAAAACTGCTCCTTCTTTTGGGGTATTATCTTGTTTTTCTCTTAGAAGCCCTGTGGGCAAGTCCCACTCCCCACCACCACCACTTTGTCTTCCTGCTCTTTCCTGCAGTCATTCAGCCAAGCCAGGTATTCCAGCAGAAACCACTCATCAGAAATGCAACATAAAGTGGAAGTGACCCCTGACACTAGCTTAAAATTAGGCTCGATGAGCCTACAACCAGGAAACTGTTCCCCCAGCCCCCTTTAAAATGTAACAAATGAAAAACATTTGGTTGCTATTACCGGTGATTATGATAAGCTATGTTAAAATATGAAGTGGGGGAATTTATCTTTATTTCCTGGGATAGCATTGATGAAAAATATGCTGCTCCATCTTGATTTTCAATCACTTGAATGAACTCTGTCATGCATTTATCTTTATTTGGCTTGATGTGTGTAACTGATCTGGGGAGGGAGGGAGGGCAGGCAGGGAGAGGGAGGGCAGAATCAGCAATTTAATCTGATGCAGATAAGTTTATTAGCTGCCCTCAGATCTGTTCCTGACCGAACACGAGGAACAAGGCTGCATGTCAGATATCTCATCGTGGTCCTCTGGGGAGAAGGCACAGCCTCCATCGCGGCGTAACCTTCAGCAAATGGTTTACGTCAGTGTTCATTAAGGTGAAGGTCTCTCTGTAATCACCCTCTGCCAGAGCCCGGGGGCCGGGTGAGTCCCCCTGCCCATCGGGACTTTCCGTCTGCGGAATGAAAACAGACTTGGACAAGAAACGGGGTCAAAGCTAGCCTCCCTCCCCGCCTCCCCCTTTCCTGTAGGTGAGATTAAAACACTCTCACTTAAATTTCTTGCACCTAAAGCGGCGTTAGGAGACTTCAGATTTTGGCAAGATGAGACGGGAGAGGTTCTTTTTGTAGGGCAAAGTTTTTGCAAACTTTTCTGTAGCGCAAGCTGTTTGCTGAATTGCAATGCCAGAGCTTGATGCTGCACCAGGAACCCACGGAAGAGCTGGCAGAGGTTCACCTGTGGAAAACATGAAGCAGCTTTCTAGGAATAGCACTGAAGTGGAAGGTAGCAAGCTTGCACTGCCAGACTGCCCGTGAAATCAGGAGCTTTGCTATTGACTTTCAAGGGAATAGACTCCACAGAGTTAATTTTATATACGTATATGTGTATGCATATCTATTTCTGATTCAAAATGCTCTTTTTAAGCACTCAGGGTGAGCGTTTTTCAGCTGGTGCAAACTGGGGAAACTTCTGCTGTAGTCCTGAGGGCTAGATTGAGTTTCACCAACTGAGAACCTGACCAAGAGCTTTGGGGACTTTGTGGCTGAAAAACCCCAAACCATCAGAAGAATATTACATCTCAGAGCAATTAACACTCATTGAGCTGTCCTGAAAAATCAGCTCTTCCCAACAGCTCTCATTGTCTGTCTTGTAAAGAGCTGAGCTGCAATGAGGATGTTTCTCCCCGAACAAAGTTTGACACAGGCGAAGAACAGATCAGTTCAGCCTGTTTTTTTCCCCCCTTCTGTTTCAGACACTTAACCAAAATGCATTGCAGATTATAAATCACCCAGACAGTTCCCTGCCTTCACCTGAGTGTATCCTGCTGGCCACACTCTACAAGAAACCCACTTGATTTTCTTTTGTGCTTTTTATTTTTTCTTTTTTTCTTTTTTTTTCTGATCACCCTCTCACAGAGTACAGCTCAATTTAACAGATGTTTGCTCATTTACGACAAAGTCCTGGTTACAAGATGCGGTAACTCGTCTGGTTCTTGAACAAAAGCAACTATATTACCTCGCTGCAAAGCCCTGCTCGGGCTGGGGAAGAGGAAACATTAGAAATAACAACAGGTGAGACCTGACAGAAAAGACGTAATGGCTCGTTTTGCAGAAAGTGTCAGAAACCATTTACCGCCCGTGCCTCTGAGCAGAGAGGAAACTTCTCCAAAGCAGAAATGATTTCTCTCACTTGCTCTCTTGTTTCTTATTTTTACAGGAGGCGTTTGTATTTCTGCCGCTGGATGTTTGCCCTGCTTGTGGCGATGCTGTGCAGGAGCTTTTCTTCCACGGGGCCTTCTTCATCCTATGGTTTTGCAGATTCCTACTCCCATGCGAGAAGGAAGGAATAGCGGGATGCCTTGCATGGACAGACCTTGAAGGAAGTTGTCTCTATTAAGCAAGAAGGCACTGATGCATGTTTTGGAGACACCCCACAGCCAAGCACCTGAGCTACCCATCCCAACATAGGGGCACGGAGCAGAACCCCATCTACCATGTGAAGTGCCTCTAAATCCCAAATTCCCCTTAGCCTGAAATCACCTGCTCTGGCATCTAAACTTAATTAGCAAAAGCAACATCAGCGGTTTCCCCGATGTTGTACACGTGGAGCCGCGCTGATTGAGGAATTTAGATGGTAATGAATGGTCCCAGAGTGAGGACGAACGTGCCCAGCGCAGATTTAGGGTGAGAGGTCGGGAATTCAGCAGCTTGTTCGGTATCAAGAGCACTGCTCTGGTTTGTGTTAAATGCCTGGCCAAAGCCACCTCGAGCTGAAAGTGCCTGCACGTAGTGGGGCTCCTCCGGGGCAGGTTTGGGTTTCAAGGCAGAGCCCAGAGACCGGTGCCCCAGCCCCCAGGGAGGAGAAGCAGAGGCCAAAGGGTATAAGAGAGGGCATTAATGCACAGCAACCTCGCACTGCTCATTTTGGGGCCTTTCCAATGACCTTTTGCAGCAGCAAACCCTCAGCAGATGCACTAACGTGCTGCCTGTGTCCTTTTGCTGTTGTTTGCTCTTTCTCACTGCCTGTACTTGGAGGTAGATGCACATGGGCACACTTGCCCACCTCTGAAAAACAACTAAAACCCATCAAACTCGGCACACAGTTTGTCTCATTTCTCTTTAAGTTGCTGATAGATTCAGTGCTGTGTCTGCGGTCTCCAGGGATTTAAATCTGGCAGCCTGCTCTCTCAGCTCAGCTCTCCCCGCTAATTTCATTTCAATATTTTACTGTTTCAGTTGTAGTGTTTATTTTTTCTTTCTATTAATTAGAGTGTTTCTAAAAGCTTGCATGTGTCCTAAATGCTTATCAGCAAAAATGAATTCCAGGAGGCCTAACGACGTGGGCGTGATCCATGCACAGAAATGTAACTCAGGGCATCACAAGCTCTGAGAGCATCACTTCCAGAGACATCCATAAGGCATTTATTTTTCAGAGCTGAAGCCCAGGTGGATGAGGGACAATGATACAACACCTTCCCTCCCCATGCCCAACCTCCTGGTGATGGAAAGCTGGGAAAATCCCTTGCTGTGCCCATCGGTTGTGCATGGGACCTTGCTTCATGGGCAGGACTTCCCTGCCATGCCTCGCAGCACGTGGGAGACGAGGGGTGCAAATCCCTCAGTGCCTCCCCTTGTCATGGCCCCTCCACCTCCATGTGGTGGGGAAGAGACAACCTGAGGGAGCTGGCCAGGGACCAACGAGTTGGCTGGATTTCAGGAGCCCACAATGATGTCAAGTAACACAATCTCTGTAAAACAACGGCATTTCAGAGCTCATGTTTGTTTAAAACTGAAGGATCAGTGCTTCGGCATCCCCTGCTGCCGGTCTTCAGCCTGCCCTGACCATAGCTCTCCCTCTTGCCCTCCTGGAGTTAAAGCATTTTCAAACATGCCCTCACCCAACCTGGCCCCCTGAAGCACTTCACGCTTGACCAGAGGCCAGATACTTGCACATTTTGGGTCTAATTCTTGTTTTCACTCAGGCTTGATAAGGCTTCACGTAAATAAGGACCCAAATCCCTTATTTCTCTGTGTGCTTTAATGTGAATTACCAGAACCAGTGAGCAGCACGTTTCATGTCCTCCGTAGATGTCAGGGGAAGTTGCACAGCCATCAGCAATGTCACCAGATGCACCGGCTGGAAGCAGAGAGCAGATAAATCCAGAAGGGTGATGTGATAAGGCACATTTCTTTTTTCATGAGAAGCATAAAGAACCCTTCGGGTGGTTTATCTAAAGACGTGCCGAGTCCTTCATCACATCAAGTCCCTAAATCAAGATTGAATGCCTTTCTAAAAATAAGATCTTAGCTAGCAAACGAGTTGTAGGCTTGGTGCAGGAATTGCTGCTTGAAGTACTTCTGTCTGCACTAACGGTACAACAGATTGAATGACTGCTGCAATCTCTGGTAGGCATCTGATTTTCAAATATGTAGATGTAGCTAGGGGAAAAGACCAAGCCAATATGTAATTATGATTTAGAAATGACAAAATGCCTTTCTTGTGGTATCTGTGATTGTGATCTTTTGGTAGAAATCACAAGATATTTGCTTTCTGTGTGTTTGTTTTGCTTTGATTTGTTTTTCCAGAGAAACTTTGTGGGTGAGGAAGAAAACTTGACTGCACTTTTCAACACTTTGCTTTCTGCAAAGAATTATTCATCATCTTCCTTAGGGTATAATGAACTCCGGGGCAACGACCCATAATTGGGCTGCCAACTCAGGGCATGCACCATGAGCCACAGAGCATTATTTAACCAAACGCACTCCCACCATGGCACCCACTGCATTGGCTTTTGAGACCTGATGCACAGAGGACAAGGGAGACAACCAAAGTCATCACACACCTCACAGATTAAAGGTGAGAAGGCAAAAACCACCAGGATTTGTGACGCGAGGGTAATACAGACTTTCCTACTCCTCCCTCATACTTCATACTTACAAACAAGCCCTTTTGGGGGTGTTGAAAGAGTTGTGCTCCCCTGCCTTTAGCAATTAGCTGTTCCGTGGCTCTGTTCAGTGTCTCGTATGGCAGGCAGAGAACGGAGCCTGCTTTTGAGAGACCCATTAAAAAAAGGATGTTTGAATAAGGGGCTAGGAAAGATGTTATGTAGAAATGGAGCCGCAAGGAAAGTTGTCAGAAGTAGCTAAAGCAGGACCCTGTCATTTTACCACCCATACACTGGAGGTTCGGGGCTGTTAATTACTTTTGGCTGGTGGTCTCCCATGGCCCTGTCCACTTATCTCCAAGATGTGGAGGTGTTCACAGTGCTTGGTCACCCCCTGAGCACTCCTTTGCATGCAACAGCCGCACACAGAGCACCCAAACCCTCACCATCGATCTCAGCATCACTCGAAGAGTGTGGGAAGACCAAAGAGGAGGACTGAAGGATGTAGGACTTCTCACCCTGGAGAAAAGAAGGCTCAGGAGGGCCCTCATCACCATATTTCCAGTACTTAAAGGATGGCCTCGAAGAGTTTGGAGGCTCTCTGTCCACAAGAACAACCTCCCCAGGGACATGGTAGAATCCCCCTCACCAGAGGTTTTCAAGATGTGACTGGACAAAGTGTTAGATAGGCTAGCATCTGGGCTCCCTTTTCCTAAAAAAGGTCACACCTAGTGATCTTTTGAAGTCCCTTCCAACCTGGGCTGCCTCATGATTCTGTGACTCTCATCTGGGGGTAAAGCCAGATTTCTTAAATTTTCCAGCCATACCCGAAGATGCAACCAGCATTTTGGAGCAGCCACCTTCCCAGCATGAACACGAGGAGTGTTTCTTCCCAACGTGATGGAGTGCTGTCTAATTATTGCCAACTTCAGAGACAGAGGGTCAGGTCACTTTCTGCAAGGCACTTAGAGCTGGGTTCACAACGGGAATTGCCCTCAGCAGTGGTTGGCACAAGAGAATTTAAGTTCCTCAGTGTCTGCTTTGGTGGTGACTTGCTCCAAATGTGACCCCAGAAACAGGCAAACTTTCTCAGTCCAACTCACCAGGAGCCACAGGGGCTGCGTTGTGAATGGAGGTAATGAACCCATCCACCACCACCAGCGCGTTTCCATCAGCTGCTCCAATAATCTGAATTTTTAACGTATTGCTTTGCAAGTGACAATAAATACAGTGACTTCTTATGCAGCATATTTTTCACCCACTAGTCTTGAGGAACTCATAAACACTCAGTGCAGCATCCAGACACTTTACAGGAAAAAACCACCCCTCTCCTTTACTGGATACAACCGCCCCTCTCCTTTTCTGCAGCCCAGAGGGAACAGTGGATGAGCTGATCCTATGTGACCCATACGATCCCTGCAGGGTGATTCACAGAGACCCAGGTGTGGCAGCAGGATCAGTCCCCAGGTCCATCTGCTTGGAAACACCCCTCCAGATCCTCTGCTGCCCTTCATGTCATTAAAGAAGCCACCACAGGCAGCAGAAACCTGATTTTATTTCAGGTTTGCAAACTTCTGATGTACACCACACTAATAGAGTAACCACTCAGCAAGGAGGACTACCCCATGTGGGTAATTAACACGTTACAACCCTGACCCCATGACTGCCTTAGAAACTTATTGGCTGCAGCTAATTCTTTACTGGGTCCAGTCATTAATGCCTTTATTTGTCTTTCCTGGAGTGTGTGAACTGAACTGTCTGACCTTGCATGGGACACAGGGATTTTAATAGGAAAATCTGCTTAAAATTAGCACATTTCTTGAGCCCTGCACAGGCCTAGACAAGATTATTTTTAACAGATGACACACAGCTATTTGCAATGAAAATGGATATTTTTTAGGCTGAACAAAGCAGAGCAGAAATAACACATACAGGTTGACTGGGCGAACAAAAGAAATGAAAGGGCTGCCTGGGAAAGGCAAACTCAAAAGTTACCCAACATACCGTCACTGAGACACTTCTGTCACCCATGTGCAAGTCCAAATCCTGGCACCAGGGGAGCCACATGCAAGGTAAGGTTGATTTGTCTGATATTTGTCTGATGAGCCAGATCTCCCCCTGCAAGGACTTAGGTGGAGTTTCCTCTGGTGTTTGGGAGTCCACAGAACCTGGGCTGAGAAAACATTTCTTGGTAAAGATGTTACACATCAACTTCTGGGAGAAAAGGCAAAAGACACTTTAAATGAAAACTGTGTGTAAAGCACAAAAAATAAAGGTGCACTCAAGCAAAAGTCATTCACATGGGACACCCCACCAGCTCTGAGACTTGGAGCATCATGCAGAAGCACCCAAGCATCAGCGTTGTGTTGGCACCATTTGTGCCAAACCTGGGTCAGACCCTGGCACATGACAATCCCCAGCTCTCGGGCTTTGCATCACACAGTATGGACCTGAGGTCCATACTGTGAGGCAAGCCCTGACTCACAAAAGAAAAAGAAAAAAAGTCTCACGCCTAAATGAGAATTAACAGTACCAGGAAAACTTAATGCTTTCTGCACAGACTGCAGTTTGCCTAGATAGCAGCAGCAGCTGGCATGGTACACAACGGTCGTGAACTGCAAACACCAGCTGAGAATCTGACCCTGAGAATTAAAAAAGGTGGAAAAAAAATAGAGAGATGTTGGCAAGGCCACTTAATGTTCACAGGCTGAGGAACAGGTTTTATGAAGGCTTCACACCAAGAAACCAGCCCAAGGCATAGGAAACGTCTCGTTGAATTGCTGAAGCGTGACTAGGTCACATGCAACTTAAAAGAGGTTTGTAATGGAAAGGCAGAACAAGCTACACACCGTGTGTTATGCTCCGTTGCAGATGAACAGTCTCGGAGACCTCTAAATTCAGGCTCAAGTGCTCCAGGGCTACAGGGAGCTGTAACGGGAAGAAGGGCAATGGTCTGGCTCCTCATCTTGTAGCGCTGAGTGAGTGATGGATGGGACAGTGCTAAAAGGGAGGGGATGATGGATTTTCCCAGCCTAGCCAGTAAATCCACTCTTGCACTCAGCATCTTTTCTGAGACGTGCAAACTCCTCAAGGCCCCAAAGCTGGGCTAGCAATCATTCGAGGGAAGGCTTTCTGATCTCCTTGCATTGCCTTGCTTATAAACATCCCAAACCACTTTCGTACATTTAAAACTAGACACACAAAACTCTGTGAAGCTACCAAGGTGGTCAGAGACCTAGGGTGTAAGACCTACAAGGAGAGCTTGATGGAGCTGGGCTTGTTTAAGGGTGGATCTAAGAGCAGATGTCGACTACTTGGGAGCAATAAACGTAGGCAAAGCTGAACCAGTTTCTGTACTGGCAAAGAATACCACAGGTACTAGATTATGGTGTTTTGGTGGTCATCTGGATGGGAGACCTCCAGAGGATCCTTTCTACTAGTATTTCTTGGACTGTATGAATAATATTCATCAGCTTTTGTTTTGCTTTGAAAGTTAGGTGAAATATTATTGAACGTACCTGAGAATTACCCAGTTGAATTGGAAATGGTTTCCCAGCATACCTTCTCTCTCTCTATTTTCCCTGCTCTTTATTTCTTTGATTAACTTGATTGAAGTGCTTTTAGTGCTAATTGCCAGTCCCACAGAAGTAAATTACCACCAATAGTAAAGTCATTGCAATTATCTAAGCATGTATCCAGGAGAGAAGGCAGGCACTGCTGTATCCTTGAGAACCAAAGACAAGGAGGTCATGGGCTGGCAGAGCATTTTGAGCTGGAGGAGATCTGGAAAACAAACAGTTTGGGCATTTTTAGGCACTGAGATACTTGGAGGACCCAAGTGATGAAAACAAGCCCTATGGGACACATCACTGTTGTAAGAGAGGAGGTGAGATGCTCTGGGATGTCCCCTGTCCCAGCTGCAGCAACATCAGGACAGTGCTTTTGGCTGGGTGACTTTCACCCAACATGACCACAACAAGGCAAGGACCAGCCAAAAATGCCCCCATTTTGCAATCTTAGACCTAGCACGGGATGATTAATAGGACTTCACCATCAGCATGTGATGAAGGGATGGACTGAAGCCCTGAGACATCACATCACAGAGCCACAGAGGTACCATTTACCATCTCTCCTCCTAGCTGACTCCTGCACAGTGTCCCAGGTGAAGCTCTCACCACAGCCTGAAAACAGTGCTTTGCAAAAGTCTGGCATGAGACCTTGTGCTGCAACAGCAGATAAAAGAGAAGGGCTTCTTTTTGTTATTATCTCTGCAAGCCAGCCGCAATAAATTATTCCAGCGGAGTGGTTCAGTTTTCATGTAGTCTCCCCACAGCTGTTCAGCTTGGCTGATGGGCCCAACCCCTCCTGTGATGTTTTGTCAGATTTCCACCCAGATGGCAACCCCTTTCTCTTAAGAAACCTGTGCAAACAAAAATGAGGTCACCTTTTATTCTCCGTGTCTTTTGTGTTTCTTAATGTGCAAAAAGGCCATGCCTGGGGCAAAGAGCTGTTGCAATACTTCTGCTGGGCAGGACACATAAAAAGAGATGGTAACCACAGACTGAAATGAAAGTGGAATAATATCTTGATTCCAAAATTTCCTGAAATTTTTATCAAACTCTTCCTAATCAAGCCTGGCACGAATACCTTTAACATGCAAGACTGACAGGTAAGGACATTTGGAATATTATACTGAGGTGCAGAATTATTGTAAATAATTGTCCATCCCATACCACCATAGAGATCCAGGACAAACACCTAGTCTTTTCCTTTTATTTGTCTGAGCTGCTTCTTATATTCCACTGCACCCCTGCCAATCATACAGAAATGATGAATCATGAAGCAGCAGGCTCATAAATTCTGAGATTGGCTTAGAAATAATGAGAATTAATGTACTGTGGATTCTTTTCCATTGAATCCCAGCTTTTGGCACATTCAGGCACACTCAGGACATATATTCTAGCTTTTTCAACATTCACGAGGACTAAAATAAACTCTTTTTTTTCTTTATATTTTTTCCCAAGGGAGTGAGAAATGAAAGCCCAGATTATATTCTTCTGGAACTGGGGCTTTAAGAAAAACAATAAATATTGTGACCCACATAATAAAGTCATGAGAGTTGGCAACTGTCCGGACTTCATGTTTCGAAAGTCATTCTTCTGCCCTCATTAACTTATGCTATCTAATGTGACACGTGGTGTTGTTGGAAGGAAAAGTAAATATGAGGGTCCTTCCCCCACCATGAGCATCCTCTTACTGATTTCCTAGGCAAAGTTGTTTCCTTGTGGCCCCTTCTTCTGCCTTGGTTTGGGGTGTTGGAGGGCTCCGGATCACGGTCATTTGGTGAACAGTAGATCAGTTGTCATTGCTCGTGTTCCTACTCTAGTGTGGTGCACCCAAGTTCCTCTTAATTCTCCAGGTCTCTTAACACTTTGCATCTTTTGGTGGCAGGATGCTGTCATTCTTTTGGAAGAAGAATGGATACCACTGGGCTCTGGGCTGAACTGCATCATCTGGGTTAAATAAAACAGTACTCCAAAAAAGAACAAGTCAAGATCCCGTGATAGAGCACAGCCAGATTTCCATCAGATGACGAGATGGCTATGCAACACTGAAGGCCCAGAGCCACTCAATATTAACTTGCCCTCATTTCCATGAGTGTATCTGACTTCAGTGG
Organism: Anser cygnoides; assembly: GCF_040182565.1. Lineage (NCBI taxonomy): Eukaryota > Metazoa > Chordata > Aves > Anseriformes > Anatidae > Anser > Anser cygnoides. The sequence continues at coordinate 210,023,811 of NC_089873.1, forward strand.
AAATCAAGAGCTGAAATACCTTCCTGGAGGTGGGCCAAAATGCCTATTTTATCATTATCCCCTCCTGTGTCTCCCTGTAGAAATATAGGATTGCTGCGGGGCGGGAGGAGATGACACATTTTCTTGTCACTGATGAAAAAGGAAGTTATTTCAACTGGACACAGAGAAAAAGAAAACTCTTTTCTCCCTGCGGTAACAATAAAAAGTTCCAATTGATGCTACAGCATCAAGCAAGCATCGGTGGGGCTCCATGGGTTCATAAATGGACACATTTGGCGTCATGCAGGTTCCATGGATTTCTTCCAGGTTTTCGCTACCACAAAGAGACAGATCCCGGGCCCAGCTGCGAGGATGGTGATTAAGAAAACAATTTCCTAAAAGAGAATATATATTTCACACCTTCCTCGCTATAACTTAGCAGATCAGCTAATTCCCCCACCCAGTTCTTGTGCATTGCTGATCATACATGCCTTTTACCAGGTGGTACATAAGTAGCTGATCAACGTACATTCTCGTTACTTGAACTAATGTTTCTTTATGCAATGAGGGTCCCTAATATGTTGCATGTGGTTTCCATTTGGGGCTTTTTGGGATCTTTTCCAGGAAGTTTCAGGTCATTACCTCAAACCTTCCTCAGCTGAAAAAGGATTGAGGTAATAACCCACAATATCCTGGAGGAGAGAAAAAAAAAAAAAGGAAAAGAAAGAAAAAAAAAAGAAAGAGAGAGAGAAAGAAAAACTTCTATAAAGCATTGAAGACAAGAGAATGAAAATTGCATGCAGGATGGATAGAAGGAATGTAGCCTTTGGCCCTCCAGCAAAGGTGTCATAAAATGTACTGTATTGAAGCAATATGTCAAAATGCAAGATCCTGAGCAGGGAAAGCAAACCACGCAAAACTGAAACCACTGGGACCGCCGCAAAGTGGTGGGCCTGATCCCCAGCCTCTGATCGACTTTCACCTCACAGAGCTGAGCGTTAATTAGTTAAGAGGTTCCATTGGAATAATGGCTGGCTTTTTAGGATGAAAGTGCTGCGTGCTGAGAAACCCCTTAAAAAGCTTCCGGCGTGATGGAGATGACTTAAAAAGATCATAAGGAATCACTACCAAGGGAAGGTCAGTTTTAAGTTTAAGAGTAACTTATCCAACTTAATTCTCCACCTCAGCTGACACTATACCTCATTCTGTTATTCATTCATTTTTTTCTCTCACCATCTGAAAATTGCCTTGGCTATCCAGAAATTACCATTTTCATCTACTCTGTGTTTTCTGGTCAGAAGCCAGCTATCTACTGACCAAACTAACTGACCCCAGGCCTCTGCCAAAACTTTTCAGTGCCTACAGTCCTTTTCAAGGAGGGAGAAGGAGACAAGGGCTGTATTTATAGCCCCAATGTGGGCAAGTAACTTTAGAAAGAGACTTGTGCAAAGTACTGAGCATTTCCTGGTTCTCCTGCCTTCTCTTGGGGCTAGGGGCACTCAGCACTTTTAATGACCAATGGTGGGTGCCTCAAGTGTCCTGAGTATTTTATGTAGCTTTAACTCAAAAATATCTGCAAAGCACTTTCAAGTGAGGTTCGAAATGATCTGAGATGATAGAGACTGGAGAGCCCCTGAATGGAAAAATTTTGGTGGTGCTCTGGGTGGAAAAAACTGTTCCAAAGCAGCTTTGGAAGCAGCTGGAACTACTGACTCTGCCAAATGATGGATGGAGCTATTCTCTTTTGTTGCTTTGTTTTCTTGTTACTAGCCTGCTGCAGTGAAAAAGGTTTCCATTACTTTAAAGGATGGAGTCTGCTGACTGGATACTGGGGGTGTTCCTCAGGTCATCCACAGGCTGGCATGCTCCAAGCATTCATCAAGGCATTAAAACAATATCATGTCAACAAGTAGAGGTGGGGAGTGGGTTTTGCCCTGCAAGTCTACAGTTTACAAAACCTCAAAATGACTCTAGCTTTATAGATCAGAAGACTTTTGGGGGACCTTGTATTCAGGAGGTGTTCAAGAAGCTGTTTTTGACTGAACCCTCTCGCTCCCCCAACAAAATCAGCCAAAATCCAGTCTGAAGCCCTTTGCCTCTGTTTTTGTAAAGCAAAACTTCCTGTTCAGCCAAGCACTGTTATCTTGTCTGTGGCTCTGGAGTGAGAGAATAGAATAGTTCGGTTAGAATGGACCTAAAAAATCATCAAGTTCAACTGCTTGACCACTTCAGAACGTGCTAAACATTAAAGCATATTAATTCAAAGGCATTTTCAAAAGCAAAGAAGTCACTTCTGAGCCTCCTGTTCTCCAGACTGGACCACACAAGGGTCCTCAGTCCTCTGAGCTCCAACCCACTAGGGATCTTCACTCTACTAAGATTTTGTAAAGATGTCTTTCTCTTCACTCCTAGTCCAGACTCCGTCTTTACATCTAATACATTTTCTGAACATCCACAAATAACTGACATAGCTTTCCCATATGTCCAGGGCAACATCTTAAGAGTTTTTTAAGACTTGAGACAAAAGACACTGTTTATCCAAGGACAACATGCATTTTCCTTCCACTTCTCACTCCTCCTATATTTCAAGATGCTGGTGTCATCACCTGCCAGCACTATCCAGCACAGCCATCCAAAAATAAACCATGAGCCCACCCTAGGAAGTCATGAAATCAACATAAGATTTGGGAGGTGTTTTTGAGACAAGACACGTATTGCTTTTCTTTTGCCTTCTGGTTTCTACAGAGCATCAGCTGACTGCAGACTGTGATTTTGTACTTCTGCCATTATGAATGCTTGGTTCTGTTTGAGTGATGAGTGATTCCCACAACAAGCCGTATTGACGGCACCTCTATACTTCTATTGACAGAAAATCATTTAAATCAGTCTTTGTTTCTCATTTTAAAGCTCTTCTGCCCAGAAATGAAGGTCTGAGATCTCTTCAAACACAATATATTTCAAGAAATGTCTCCACTTTTTCATCTTGGACTTCAGAAACACTATATAACAGCACTGAATTCAAAAAAAGAAAAAAAAATCTGGAAACTACTAAAGTCACGTCCCAGACTGAATACTGTGCTTTGTAGTTCTGAAAAGAGAATATTTTGAGGGTGTGGGATATTCTACATTTTGGAGCAAAAGGAGAAGGTTTTTCTGTTGTGCACTGTGTACTTGTAGGGAAAAAGAAAAAAAAAAAGCAAAAAAAAAGCCTCTATTTCTGGTTCTGGACCCTTTCAACAATAGTAATCAAATCCACACGCTTTGGGCTAATATCCCAAACCAGAAACCCGCCAAAAAGCCTGCAGACAGACCGGGTTTAGATTAATAAACAGTTTTAGATCATAGTGTAACTCCAGGAGGGACTATTAGCTCATCTGACCTGTGTATTGCAGCCTATTTAATGTTGCCCAGTTACCTGTATATTAAGTCCAATAACTCGTGTTTGAACACATCTCATCCTGAGTAGAAAAACTTGTCTGTTTTCAAAGACACATGAATCATAGAACCACAGAAGGGTTTGGGTTGGAAGGGACCTTGAAGCCCACCTAATTCCAGCCCCTGCCCTGGTCAGGGCCCCCTGCCCCCAGCCCAGGCTGCCCCCAGCCCCACCCAGCCTGGCCTTGGGCACTGCCAGGGCTGGGGCACCCCCAGCTCCTCTGGGCAGCCTGGGCCAGGGCCTCAGCGCCCTCAGAGGGAAGAATTTCTTCCCAACGCCTCCCCGAAGCCTCCCCCCTGCCAGGCTCCAGCCGGTGCCCCTCGTCCTGTCCCCCCAGCCCTGACAAAGAGTCCCTCCCCAGCTTTCCTGCCCCCCCTGCAGGCCCTGGCAGGCCGCTGGCAGCTCTCCCCGGGGCCTTCTCTTCCCCAGGCTGAAAACATGAGGTATCTTCCACGTTCTTTGGTGTACTTCCCCAGCACTAAGGACACTTCCTTCCAAATGTCCATACTTAAAAATTTTAATTTGCCATGCCTTGTCTAGGAGACACCTGCTCTTGTTAGCTTTACTCTTTCTCCACCGCTTGAGAGCCCCTGGCAACCTGTACTCTGCTCTGCAAGATTCCTTACATGGCATCCAAGTCGCACTTGTATTTGCTTCTGAATGGATGAACAGATCAAATATTTAAGTCTCTCTTTGTAAAATATTTCCCTGTTCTCCTGCTTTTTCAGCATTACAAGAATAATTTCTTTGTTATCTTCAGCCATCTCTATAAGTCAAGCCTCTATTCCATACGAGTAGTCCAGGCCCTTTTTTGGACAAAGAGTTCATCTCCAAATGGGGTGATTTTTGTCAGCTGTATATGTTTATCATTACTTGTTCAGGACAAAACATTTGCCTGCTGTGTGGCTAATGTTTCTGAGGCTTTATGAAATACCCTGCAGGGCTGAAAAAGGCAAGTAATGAAGAAAATGCTTTGTAGTGAGAGATTCAAGATACCAGTCTGCTCAGTTATCTAGCACAAATAACACTCGTGATCTTGGTGATGGAGAGAGAAGAACCTAAAAACCTCATATAACAAAATCCACTTGGGGATTGCTTATCAACACCCTTTTGGTTTCTCAGACGGAAAGGAGCAAGGCTGTGCCAGAGAAATACAGTCTTTCACATCCCTACTGAGTAACATGCCACAACAGTTACTTCGAATGTGACTAGATATCTAATGTCCAAAGAAAGAAGGAAATCACATCTCCTGTCTTCTGGTCCTTCATCCCTCCTCATTTTCATTGGCCATTTTCCAATCTGCTTGACACGACAGATTTGAAAGAAAGCACTACAAAGATTCTTATTATTTCTCTTGAAACCCCAGATCTTCAGACAACCAAAAAGAGTCCTGAACCCAACCTCGCTGGAATGACAAACCCCAGAAGTGTCTCACTATGGTCTAGTCAGACCTTTCCTCATGGACAAGGAAGTTTTGAGATAAAGCTGTGTTTGAGGACGAGTGTAAGCAAGAAGGCTTGACAGCATGAAAGGATGACTTCTTGACCAGGAGGATCTTTGTGAAGAGGACCATTGGAGGTCTACAGCTTCCCACTGACCTTCTCCAGACATGAGGGGCCTGGACCTCAGAAGTTCTGGTGAATCAACAAGAAGCACCTGCTGACATCTAACAGCCTGTATAAAAGCAGGGGGAAGACATGAGGCTTTCCATCCCCATGATCCCAAGAAACATGCCTGCTAGAGTATCCCCAGTACCTGACTCTCAAGGAGTATCATTCTTCTGTCTTTCCTTCCCAAACTCAGGCCTTTGTAAAGAGACCCCTGAAGCCCACTCAGGATCCCCCCACACTGAGAGAACCTATCCATCTGCCTTCACTCATCTTAAAATATTCTTAAACCATGTGTTTCCCTCAGTGGTCTGTGTAGCACAGTATTATTTCCTTTTTCATGTAGTTCTGCTCTTTCCCTGGTGTATCTCTTTATTTGTTTATTGAATTATCCTTTGAACTCGCTTCTGCTTCTTTTCAGAGACCTCCAAATTATTCTTCCTATGCTAATCTTCACCTTCCTTTCAGGCCCCATAATGGCCTGTGCTGCCCTTCAATCCTACTGAGGCTTTACAACAATGAATTTAAATTGCAAAGTCTTCCAACTATTTCTAGTTTTCTGCAGTAAAAATCTCCGTCCGTTCTAAGATCACAATCAAGATTCCTCTGGGCGTTTTACGTTCCCTCCGAGTCAGCTGAGCAGAGGTCAAGAACATTTAGCATTGCCTCTTCCAACATTTCATTCCTCCCATGCCTTGCAAATCCAGTCATGTTGTGATTTCTGTTTGTTTGAGATGCATTCTGCCTTCAGATCTTTCCTTTTGCTCTTTTGTACAGCTTTTGACCAGACCTTGGCTGTTACTCAAGTGGCACCATACACAACAGCTTCTACTTCTCTGCAACCTTGCTAGAAATCAGTACCATCTTTTGCTCTCTCCCGAGTTTCAGCTGATTTCAGTCATTCAACTTTCAGTCTCCCTTTATATTTCTTGTCATCTGAGTGCCATTTTCTGTTATGACTAAAGTCACAAAGGAGATTAAAAGAAGGCCATAAACCATCATTTTTGGCACTTTGGTAGTTCCTTCAGTCCAAGCACTTGGCAAACAATAATTCAAGCTTCAGCATGAATGTCCTGTCTACTAACATCAAGTAGAGTTTGCTGCAATGTGAACTAACTTTACGTTGTGAATATTTCAACCCTGTGTGCTATGACAGGAGCTGGCAGGAGCTATCTTTATCTTTTAATAATTACACTGCTGCACTGGCCAGAGGTCCCTATTAGGATCCTTCCACAAGAACGTTTTGCAAACGTGGGCTGATCTGAAGCCCACTGAACTCAGAGGGAGTCTTCCAGTGATGCTGGTGCAACAGACTCTACAAAGCACAGTAACAGTTCCAAGGCAGGATGCACAGGTAGAACTGCCTTTTCATTCACTGGTCGCTACCATTCATTTTCTGAAGGGCAGCAATGTCTAGCAGATAACCCATTTCACCCAGCGTTGCTCTTGAAGGTAACCTGGTTTAAATCTTGATTCCTTGTGGCCATGAACATTGCAGTCTCTACTTAGAGTTGGAAAATAACAGGAGCTGCCAAGTCTGGTAGCCCAATAGGGGTGAGAGTGCTGCAACTCCATGTTTCCAGGTCCAGCACACACATATACACACAATACATTGGTATGCATATGCATATATACACATAAACATGTCTAGCTCAATATAGATCAATAGATGGAAAACAAAACATTCACACGAACATGAGCAATGTCAGTGGTCTTATCTTCTGTGGCTAATCAGGGTGAAACCCCATTAGTGGAAAATATACACATATATATGCATACATACTGGCCTTAGGCACTCAGTCTGCCCAGTAGCTGCCTCTGGTTCTTCTGGTCTTCCAGTCATCTTGTGCACAGACACACATGTGCAATGGGTCTTCTATCACAGTTGGTCCGGACCTGTGGCCTTACCAGCAGCTGACCCCAGACCTCAGGCTCTGCCCAGTAGCTGCGTTGGATCCCCAGTTTCCTACATTAACTAATTCACAGAACCCCAGGTCTCTCAAGTATCTGGTCCAGCAAAAAATGACCACTCCAATACATGGCTCCCAGTCCTCTTCTCCTACTTGGTGTTCTGGTCTGGTTCAAAATTTGCCAGTGGTTACAGACCACACCTACACAACAGTCATGCACCCAGTCTCTGCAGTTGCCAGTGCCTGAGCCTACAGACCCCTAATATTGATGGCCCCCTGGGTCAGGGCCTCAGCACCCTCAGAGGGAAGAATTTCTTCCCAACGCCTCCCCGAAGCCGCCCCCCTGCCAGGCTCCAGCCGGTGCCCCTCGTCCTGTCCCCCCAGCCCTGACAAAGAGTCCCTCCCCAGCTTCCCTGCCCCCCCTGCAGGCCCTGGCAGGCCGCTGGCAGCTCTCCCCGGGGCCTTCTCTTCCCCAGGCCCACCACCCCCAGCTCTCTCAGCCTGGCCCCACAGCAGAGCTGCTCCAGCCCCTGAGCGTCCTCGCGGCCTCCTCCGGGCCCGCTCCAGCAGCTCCGTGTCCTTGTGCTGGGCCCAGAGCTGAACGCAGCGCTGCAGGGGGGGCCTCCCGAGAGCGGGGCCCAGGGGGACAATCCCCTCCCTCGCCCTGCTGCCACGCTGCTGCTGCTGCTGCAGCCCAGGGCACGCTTGGCTTTCGGGGCTGCCAGCGCACGGGGCAGCTCGGGTCCAGCTTCTCACCCACCACCGCCCCCATGTCCTTCTCTGTAGCTCTGTGCGCTGACCCTCCTCTTTTGCCAACTTTTAGCATTGCTCTGATGGAGCTCTTGATGTTTTTCTGCACTTCATCTTCTCCTCTGAGTTTATAAAGATGAGCTTTTAACTGCATGGCCTAATAAAGAAGAACATGACAGGCACGTTGGTCATTGGTGGACCATAAAGAAGTTTATGGGGTGGAAAGGTCTGAAGATAAACACACCAAAATGGGACAAATCAGTACAACTAGGACTGGAAGGTTGTCCTTGGAAGCAAAGCTCTGAGTGCAATGTTTAGCCAACACCCTGTTGTCAGTGGTGCCAACCTCTGGTGCTTGTCTGGCAATCGAATTCTCAGCAAATAAGGTTTCAGAACATAAAATAGGAATAAAATTACCCAGAGATCCCCTTTGGTGATTAAAAATGAACAAACAAAGCGGCAAATCCATGGAAAGATTGTCTAGAATACCTAAAATGGAGGATTTTTTTGACCTCTTGAAATTAAAACTCCCAGCCTTGGAAAAATCCAACTGAAACAGAAAAATTCCTCTAACCTTTGCAAAAATATGTTCCTTTTTTGCCAGTAAAAGCCATTCCTTCACAGCACCATTTGGATAATGTGCCTCTACATCTTGTTCATCTGTCACCTCATAGGCTTCAGATTTTTTTGTGTTTTCATCACTGATCTGTATATAAGAAAAAGAGTGGGGGGAGAAAAAAGAGGCACAATTTTTGGCAGGAATCCCTGCCTGGAATGAATATAAAACTTTGTTTTATTTAAGTGATCTGGTTGTGTGTGTGTGTGAGAGAGAGAGAGAGGGAGAAGGGAAACAAATAAAGATAGTTTTAAAAAAAGTGAGTGTGAAAGAAATTCCCCAGAGAGACAAATAAAGGACTTTTTTATTGCTAATAACACATGTTCTGGCATGTGCTTTGCACGTTGTTAACCCACCTTGAAACCGGTAAGTTTAGTTGTTGTTGATATGGGAGCTCTGGTTATTTCTTTTTTTTTAATCTTTCTTCTGTTTTTTGAATTGTTGCAGTAAGGGTTAAAAATCATTTAAAAAAAATAGAAAAATCTGAAAAAAAAATCTTTGTTCTTGCTGTTTACTTGGAAACCCTGAAGGATGAGGGGGTGATTTCATTCCTTCCCCTCGTTATATTACTAAGTCTCCCTGATGTACTGGGGTGGCTTTACTCTGGCTAATGCATGTACATTTGGGCTAGACAACCCCATTTGGGATGGATGGTTTCAGCAGCTGTCGTCTTGGTGGTTGCTGTTCGCTTGACCTGGGTGGATCTGATCTCAAAGAGCAAAGCAGAATGGAATTTCATGAAAAAGAGGAATAAAATTGCAGAGGAAATAAAAAGGAAAGGTCAAATGCATTCTGGCATTAACTATGTTCCCTGCTCATGTCTACCAACAGATAGTACTTAACACACCAATTTTAGACAGGAATGTATGCAAACCTACACTTAGAGCATATACCTAACCAAAGAAGGATGAGAGCACATGGCTAAATGTTTTCTTCAATGTGGCTTAAATGCTTGTGACTTATGCATGACATCCAGGCCTCTTACTGGTGGTGACCCCAGGTGTCGAACCCAGCTCCCAGCCTGCTCTGTCATCTTCTGACCATCTCCTTGTTCAGCACATAGGGTGCTCCTATACAATCTGTAAGGTCCCAGAATTGAACCTGTTTGCACCCATCCGGGGAGAAGCTCCTGCCCTCTCTATGCCAGAACTGAACACAGCAAGCTTCATGAGGTGGGGAGGAAATCTCACCTGCAGAGTTCTGGTCATCTCTGTCCCACCAGATCTTCTCCAAAACTACTTGGCAGCAGGATAAGCAGTTTCTCAGGCTGGGGATATTGCTCCAGTTGGGAACTTGTTTTTGTGGCCTTTGCTTATTGACCCCAAATCCTACAAAAATTCAGCCTAGATGAGTTACGCGGTCAGTGGTCTCCAGGAGTCTCGTGTTCATTGCTCAGCACAGCAAGATTCAGGTAAATACGCAGGAGTTCTCAGTGCTTTTCTGACCCGTACCACTTCCCCTCAAGCCAGTTTGAGCCTTACCCTACACCACTGCAAATCCTTCAGCCCCACTTATCGCAGGCCCATGGGGATTTCTCTGAGCAGGAGCTGCCAGACCAGGATGGTGTCTCTGTCATGATGACAAACGTCTGGGAGAGGATGAAGGAAAGAGGCTGCCAAGTTCTCTCTCTTGGGATTTGAGTGAGACTTGGACTTCTCCCTACCATAACCCAGAGCTTTCTCTGGGTGGTGAAAGTAACAGCAGACATTCAGACAAGGCCCTGTCCTCCCTTCCCCCAAGGGTACCCAAACACTCAACACTCTGCTGTCTGATGGAGGTTGAAATCACAGAAATGCTGAACCCAGAGGCATCCAGCCCTTGTATAGACCACCACAGATATTGTCTGCATGAAGAATGGTGACACTGATTTGGTGCCATGTGCTGCACTGTCTAGAGGGTCCCTGTGCAAAGAAACTTTATCTCCTAGCTATGCCCAAGAAGACCCAAGAAGTCCCACCACGTTTCACAAACAATGACCTGGAGATACATTTCAGTCTCACACAGTGGACAGAGATAGGGATTACCTATGAATTTTAGTATTTAAAAACAGAAAACAGAAAGGAACCTTCTCCCCAAGAAGAAGGGAATTTTCACTCCGAGAAAGGGAGATAGCCTCAAGGGTTTTCCCTCAGCAACCTGTGCCACACATCACGATAATGAAGGTACACCCTTCAGTCAAGGGGACACCTCTCTCAGTTATGGTTTCTGCACATGCCAGTGGATGCTTGTTTTTTGCAGGCATCACATTTTGCCTCCCATCAAATACCATCTCAAAAATATGTGAAGAGCTAGAATCAGGTTGAACATTTTCTTCCGTGTTAGCTGACCCTCCACCAAACAACTCAGTCCTTGAAATGAAGAAGGGACTTTGGTTAATGGGGTTGTACTTCAGTCATTCATCTGCAAGGGGATTTCTCACTAATCCCTGACCTGCTTGCAAATAACTTTTTGGAGAGGCAAAATTCAGAAAGAAAACCACTTTTTCTCCATTGCTTAGCAAGGAAAACCAGACAAGATCAATGGAGGAACCTCTGCAGCATTTTGTCAGGCTGGCTGGGGCTCAACAGCCCCAGTGGAAGCAGCTACTGTCTTGTTATGCCTTCATTTTTTCCCTCCAGCCAAAGGCAGACAAAACACAGGGCTTTTCAAGCTGACAGACAGCCAAAGTGCTGCTTCTTCAGCTCTTGGAAATGTCTCTTGCTAAAGCAAAAGCCATAGGTTAGTCTCAGAAACTGTGAAATGATTCCAAAAGCCCCATGTGTCGAGGCCCAAGAGTTTGGTGTGGCTTGTTAAGAGGTATGGCCCCGTCACTTTATTTTTGACCCAGCTCTAGATCTGATCTGCCGTAAAACTTGGTTGTTTCGAAGTCTGGAGATCACTGTTTTCTTCCTGCCCAAGAGAAAACCGCTGTGCTTTTGAGGGAGCTTCTCTGCCTTTTGGTATGACATCAGGCAAACTGTAAAAATGGGCAAAAGATCGTATTGTCAGGTAAGATGGTGGCAATCGGTATTTCAGAATTACCTCCTCCATACCAAACTACGCTTTTCTAAAATGCCTTGCAAAGACTCTTGCTTTATGTAGGCCATACAAAGGAGACAGCAAACCAAATTAGCTTTCACCTTTTGTGTTGCTCTTCACCTGCCCATGCTGCAAAATGAGATGCGGTAACTTGTTATGAGCTTTATATCACAAAAGGGTGCTGCAGTAATGCAACACCTTCCCCATTGCCACCATGCCAGCTGGGACACCCCCAAAGGAGGCCACTCTCCCCACAACTTGCATTATTCAAGACACGGCTTCTTCTCTTTGCAGTCATGAGATTTATCTCACAGTTCACTGCCTGAACTATGCTTCCTTTTTGGTTCTTAAATCTAAGCCAAAAATGTGACCTGTCCCTTTCTTATGATCTCGTTTCTCACTGTGATCCCATGAGAGAGTCAAGCGTAATCCTTTTTTACTAGGGAGGATACTGAGGCAGAAAAGGTAAAGAAAACTTTAAACAAATTCTTGGAAATGCTCTTGGGCTCTGGGTTCCTACATTGTTTCATTACAAAGGTGCCAAAACAAATGAAACCTGCTGATTACTCAGTTCCTTTGAAGTCTGAGCCATGCCATATTTGCGGGGCTACATCTTCAGCTGTCAGCTTTGAACATTTTTGCTTCATTGACACATCCATGGCTGGACAGGGAATTGCCAAAGCTAGAAGGAGTTCCTGACTCCTAGCACAGTGGTTTAGCAGATGAGAACATGCTGCATCTATTCTCGGGCCAAAGCAGCGTGCTCGCACCTCCCTCCCAGCTGTCCTCCCTTGCAAGGCAACGGGAACCGCTTGTAAATCTGAGTCTTGCATCTGGCCTCATCCACCTGGCTGACACCCACCAGATTGGAGTGCTGGCTCCCACACACACTTATGGCTAGAAAGACAACTTTTCGAACCATCTCCAGTGAAGGCACTGGTGAAAGTGAAACTGAATACAAAGCAGATGCTGATCATAACTGAATTCCCCCAGACGACATTATCTCAGCTCACAGCCAGTAGCTTTTATTTGTTGGTGATGCTCCGGTCTTCTGCTCCATTCCTTCCTTTTCCCTGTAGATCCATAATCAAGTCTTGTCCCTGTTTTTCTCGTAGATGGAAGCCAGTTACCTGACTTCACATGCAAAAGACATTTCCATCCTCACCTTTCCCCATTCCTGCTTCTCATCTGCTTGATCCTCAAGCAGTCTGGCTCCTGCATTTCCTTATCTCACTGTGGCAACAACGGCACATCTAGCGCTGACACAGTCACCATACAAGGTGGACAACAGTCTGAAGTACATTGCTGCAGAACTCTAGAAACTCTTGTAGAAATAGAGGGGAAAACTGGGGTGATGCATCAGTAACTTCATTTCTTTAAGGTGAATATGGCAAGTCTTTTCAGGGCTACTTACCTGGCAGTTCAGCTTTGCCTTTCTTCCTCTATTTTTGTCTCCCCAGTATAGCTATCACCTCGTCAACATCTCACACTGCCATAGGTTTTATTTTGATTCAGAACCCCCCCAGAACACACATGTGACCTCAAACCTTGATTTCTGCAGGGATATTCATGCATTCGAGTTTCCAAGCAGGCATCAGGATACGACTTACTGAAGGACACCAGATATATTCCGTCTCAGAGGTAACCCACCTGAACATCTTGCTCTCTTGCCCAGCTGAGTTCCTAGGCTCTGGTCCCTTTGCACCAGCTGTTGAGATGCTAGGAGTTTCCTGACAGCCCATCATCTGGGTCTACAGTGTCTCCAGTAATGTCAAACCTTGTGCTTGCCTGTGTGCTTCCAAGCCAGACCTGATTCCAGACATCGAGGTACCATCCTCTGAGATGGTCCTATTAGTACAAAGCTGGAGGGAAACCTCTTTCCTCTCCCCAGCCGACATTTCGATGAGAGACAAAACATTTTTTCCTAATCTAGTACTGTTTTTGAGACATATTTGGAAACTTTGGAGTTCCAGCTAAAGTCTATGTACTCTTCCATGGAGCGTGCTGCCCATGAGACTCTGAGGACATGGCACAGTGAAGAAAAATAGGTTTACTAGGATCAGTTCTGCTCCGCAATGCAAGTTGCAAGGGGAAATGGGGAAAGGTCTGTATTACATGCAGAGCAGAGGATGCCTCAGTTCCCACGTGCATCACATTTTATTGAATTGTTTCAGTAGGGTGCTGATAGAGGTTAAAGGCCTGGGTTAGAAATTGTTGGTTCAATAGGAAGCTGACAGTCAATGCAGATTTTGAGGGAATGCTTTTTGGAAGGAGGAGTTTTCAGCCAGATGTTCTTGCAAGGAAACTGAGACCCAAGTTACTCCTGTGTGAGGAGGAGGGTACGTCACCTGTCTGTATTAACATTTGATTTGTTTACTGAACCCTGACAATATTCCGCTTGGCTTTGTACTTTTCCTTTGTCTTATTTGCAAATTCGGTGCCTGCCAAGGGGCATTTGTCTTGCAGGGTTGCTGCAATGGGGACACATCTTAGAGGTGATGGCCAGAGGTGCTGATTGAAGGACAGCAAGAGGGTGCTGGGAGGCTACCTGCTGCTGACACCACCTGGCTGAGGCTTGTGCTCAGAGCTTTCCCTCCAGCTACCAGACCTCTGCCCTTTATGAAATTACTGATGACTTGCTATTTTTGCAGCTGATTTGCTGTTGATTTCCTCTTGCTCCAAACAACAAATGATAGGAGGAACCAAGTTCAGCGTGGAAATGCATGGCCCTGAGCCTGCTTCCAACTTGCCCCCTAGGAATTAAAATGTCAGAGAAGGCTGGCTGGTGAAAACTGAAACACTCCCTAGAGAACATCTCCTGCCTGTCCAAGTTTCTTCTGTCTTTTTTTTTGCCTTGTTTTTGTCTTCTGAGGTCTCAACGCACACTTGGTCTCCCATAGCTGATCCTTTCCTCCAGAGCCACATAAAGCTGCTGTTAGAGAATCCATCCTAGTGGTTTTTTATGTTCCTCTTTTCTTGGGTTCTAATGCCCAAGAAGAGGTGTTTGGGGGGTGGTTTCCCATCAAAATACCCTCTGTCAAATGCACTTCACATCTAACTTTGCTGACACAAATCAGGGCTGGAGGAATGTCATTGAAGTAAATCCTTTTGTTTGAGAGGGGAAATCCAATAAATTCTCTGGCAGCTGGGCTTGTTCTTCAAGGATGATTTTTTTCCATCTTTGTTTGAAATACCATCTCTTCTTTCAGCTCCATTCAAGTCCAATAGCAATTTATTCCTTTTACATGGTCTGTTCCTATCCTGTTTGCTATGGGAGGAAAACAATAGCAAACAAACAGACAAACAAACAAAAATCCTTTGGAGTGTACTTGATGGACCCGAATTATTTAATTTGGTGTGGAAGCCTACTGCCAAAAAGAAAAAGTTCAAGAAGTTAACAACTAAATTGGTGTTGACCCTTTTAAGTAGCTTAGTTGGAACCAGGGCAAAGCAAGGTTGGCAAGAGACAGGCCCCTTGATGTTAGCTGAGGGTCTGTCCCAGTGATGTTGTATCATTTGTCTTTTAAACAACATGTGAGCAGACCACACAAGTACCAGGAGGGCTGAAGTATGGTGAGGGATTAATTGCAAGCAACAAGCCAGGACCACCAATTTCCACTCAGCAGCCTTAGCAGTGCCCTGCAGTTCAGAAACACGACACGTGAGAACCAGCCCTGACAGCACTCACAGGCTATTAGCAGGGACAAAACAACCCCCTCTGTGCAAAACATTTCATTCTTTAATTACAACATGACAACAGAAGTGACATAAGCCTATTATTTGATTTTAGGATCCTGTTCCCACCTATACCAGATGCATTTGTTCCAAGGCATTTGACTGTTTCTGTACTCAGCTTTGCCAGTTCCTCTTTGTATCTGGAATGCTTTTTCATTAGCAGTTTTTAGACTTTAATTTAGCAGAGTTTAGAAATGTTTCTAAGAGCTTATCTCATGTCAAAAAATGTCTTTAAAGTAGATTTCTCTTAGATCATGGACTATAGCACAGAAAATACAATAAATGTTTAAAGTGGAATATTCTCTGTGTCCCTTTGCAGTGCTTGTTTTGCATTTATCAGCTCACAAGGGAAATGCAGGCTGATCACCACCAGTTTTATACTGCCTGGTTTCCTGTTGCTTTCACTTTCATTTATATTCAGTTTCCAAGCTGATTTCTACAGTTACTTGTAGGCTGATTTACTGAGACCACAGGCATAAGCTCTGAAATTTCAAACAGTGAAGAAAGAGTAATTGAGATACTTTTAAATATATATATATATATATATATATATATATATATACACACCTGGTTTTCATAGTGACTTCAGGTAGTGGAGAAACACCTCAGCCATTCAGCAAACACATTACACCAGTACCACGCTGGAGAGCAACAGTCCTGCATTCCTCCTGCCACGGATGCTTTCCCCCTTCCCCTCCCCTCCAGTTCCCTAGAGCCTGCACAACCATTTGGGTAGTTGCAGGGAATGAAATTCCTGCAAAATAGCTCAGGAAGAGAAGTTTCCATTTCAGTCCTGTTTGGTTGCCTGACCTGGTGCGACGCTCGGAATTGCTTGTTCTGGGGCAGCAGAAATGAGGCGGTGAGGTGATTCTGAGGTTCCTTTTTCCATGGTGGTGACAGCTCATGACAGTTCATCACGTTCATTGAAATGTGGCCTTAAGACCTTCCAGGATATGAAGGACCCCATTATCCTTGTTCTGCAGGACAACAGAGGGATGCAGACAGTCAGAGGACCAGGTGATGATTACTCCACGCAGACCTTTTGATGGTTACTCCATGCATGACTTTGAGCACACACATTCACAGGGCACAGCCCAAAGTGAGACACCTTTAAAATGAACCAGAACTTCTTGAATGGGATTCATCCTGCTTTACTGAGATGCTTGAAGCAGGCAGGCAGCGGCTCGAGGCTTCTTCTGGAGTCACTGGGAAGAGAGACCCTTCCAGAGGGACATTCATGCCCTGGCTGGGATGAGTGGTCCTGGGATGCTCCTCTTCACACAGTGACTCCAGAGGAAGCCAAGAGCTCACAGACTCCCTGCAAAGTTGAAATGAGTGTGATTTACTCCTAGGTACAGCACAATTATCCTAAAAAAGGGTTGTACCTTCCCCGGTCCCAAGAAGTGTCGTCTTCCTCCAAACCACCTCTGTTTATGTTTGCTACACGAAGGAAAAAAGACATCAGGGGGATCTGCCATAAACATGTAATACAAGTGTAAGCACATATAGACAAACCTCATCAATATAATAACAATAATAATAATAATAACAATAATAATAATAATAATAATAATAATTAATAATAATAATAATAAATGTATTGACTGTCTGTAGCCAGCAAGCTTAGAATGACCCTGTGATGATTCATAGCAGTCACTTCCCTCCCTTGCCCCACTGCCCCCACAATTTGCTACAGCTCCAGTGGTCATTACTCACTGCAAGCTGCACAGCTGGATAAACTCAGTGATCAGACAGGTCTTTCCTATTTCTAATGGGAATCCTGCCTGAACTCTGGCCTGTCTGGGTAGCCCTGGGAGAAATTAGCTGATTAAAAAAGTCCAGGGGGAGCTGCAAATTGGAAGAGTTCTGTACTTCTAAAATGCAATTGGCAATGCACCGTGTTAGTGAGTTATCACAAGACACTGCAGTGACCAGAATATTTCCTTTAAGGCATCTCTTTCCTCCGGTTCGTTGTCTGTCCTGGCTTTTACATACCCTGAGCTGGGGGGAGTGCTGGTTCTCCAGCCAGAGTTCCAGGGAAGGTCAGACTGGGTTAACACAAAGTACTTTCTGGTTTTCAGCTCTGTTACGCTATTTACCTCCCTTTTGCCTCCGAGTTTGTTTTACCGTGTGCTGCCCCCTCCCTGCTCCGTGTTTTTTCCTTTCACTGCAAAGAATGCTCTTAACTCCTAATATATTAGAGCTAGGATCTGGCATGTTTTGCCAGCAGACGCGTTCACTGTCACCCTGGGGGAATTCATCGCGGTGAAATCCATCTTACTTGGCTTTCCAGCCCCGCGCCTGCAGACATCTCCATCTGAGCTGCATACCCTGCGCTCCCCAGACGTGAGAGTCAAGAGAGGAAAACAGGCACTTCGGAGGGGCAATTCATCTCAGCCTCATGTGGACATTTCTATTAGGTCAGAACCATGCTCTGTTTCTCTTCACTGGCTATAAAGGGAGCCTGGGGTGAGTGGCTCCGATGGAGGCCTCTATCGTGCAGATGTCTACGGTAGGTGAGATTAATTTTTGTTCTGTAAGTCGATTTGAGAAGAAGTCAGTCACTCAGCTTTAATTTTTTTTTTGATTTTGGAGTTTTACCTGCTTTTATTATTTTTAATTTGCCCCTCTCCTGCAGCAGTTGCAGAAGGGCTCCGATGAAGGCTAATCAACCTGCTGTAATTCTGATAAACCTTGACGACACGAGACCCTGCTGGCTGCTGCTTTGGCAACTCATGGCAAGCACGGGAGCCCTGATGGGTCAAAGAGAAGCCGTGGTGCAGATGATTCCTGCAGAAAGCTGCCACGTCACTCAAGCAATTCCGTAGCATAGGCAATGGCAGACTTCGCTTCATGTGTGTTCATGCTGGGGATTCGGTGTCCTCTGCTGAGCATGACCTATCATCAGCTCAGTAATGACAAGGTGCAAATGTTGGCAACCTGCACCACAAAGCTCCGGGTCTTTTAATGTGTCTCTGGTGGCCAGCAAAAACCAAATGGAAGAATGATGAGAAGACACAGGCAGCTTGAAATCCGCAGACACGGAGCGCTAAACCAAAACACCACCACACTGCTAACGCAGATGTCAAAACAAAGCATGAGCTCTGGGATTCATCCTTTGCCAGTTCAGTGCAAACAATTTGGCTCACGGAAATTAAGCGAGGAAGTCTAGCTTCAAACACGGCCAGAGAATGAGTGGGAATGTGGATGACATCCAGCTCTTTTGAACTGGGTCGATAATCAGACAAAGAGGGACGGATAGTCACTGGGTAGCTGTGGAGGACAGTGGTACTTCTTCCCCAGTGCTGCTCATGGGGCAGGATTGACTGGTGAAATAAAGAGTCTCATCTTCTCTCAGTGGTGAAATAGCAAACAGGGAAATGTCCATGAAAGGGTGTTTAATGTAACCGATATATGTACAGAACATCCTGGTCTAGGTCCACCTCTACTCAGGATCTCTTACCTTGGAGTCTCATGCAAGGAGACATGGTCAAACCCGAACTTCTAGCTACCTAGAAACTGCATAGCTTTAGGAACATACAGCCAAATCCAAGCTGGTGTGTCCAGTGGGACTTTGAGATTTAGAGTTTGGTTCCATTTCAGCGGGGCTCTTAGCTGGGCTAGTTTCTGCCTCACAGCTGACATGACATCTATCCAGCCAAAAGGCTCTGCAGAGCCAATTTGCATCTGCACACCAAAATCCATGTAGCAGTTGGTGCATCTGTGCTTCCTCTGACATGGACACTGCCCGTTAGATGCCTGGGCTGAAGCTCAAGATTATTAAAGTCAAGATCATTGAAGTCAAGAGGGGCATTTGCACTGGCTCCTGAGGACTTCATGTTTGGGTCTGATGAAGGACAGCAACAAAACCCACCAGTTTTCAGGCAGCCCCCACTCCAAATTTTCCATGCCTAGCTTTGGGTGTCAGTAAAGACTGGGAAAGGCTCTCAGGGTTAGATTTTAGCAACCAGAGAGTGTGCAGGCTTTTGAGTGTGTGGCACACACTCAACACATGTGGCCTGCTGAGCCAAAAAGGACCCCACTGAAACAAACCTGCTGCACACCAACACTGTCACTGTGGGGACAAAATAGGTGCTCCAGGCTCGTGTCTTCACCTTTAACTGCAGTCAAGTATTGCTCGCCCAAGGTTAACCATGGAATATTTCCTAGAGTGATGCTGAGTGTCCTCTGCAGAGAGTCTGAAGAATGGTGGCTGAGGACAGCATCAGCTAAAGACATTTTCCAGAACCAGTCTGCATTCAAAGAATCCTGCCAAAATCACTGCATGGCAGCTCAGATAACAAACACTCTCTTTCCAATAGAAGAAAGCCTTTTTTTTTTTTTTTTTTTTTTGCCAGTGAAACTGTGAGACAGATCTTTCATCAGATCAGATCCACTGGCTGCTGTTCAGTCAATCTGCTGTAGCACTCCAGGGTAAAAAACAACCCTTCTGGGTGGAGACAATAGTTGTCTATTGCTTCTCTCTTCCCATTTTTTTTGACTCTCCAGTCTTCCTGCCCTTCCTTTTTTCATGCCATTCTTCTGGGTCTTTCCCCTTGTCAGGGACCATGAGCATCCCCCAATACAATCGCTGCAACTTCAGCCCCAGAAAAGTTTCTGCTTTGCAAAGAGAGATGGAAGCAGGAGGAAGGCCCCAGATGTTGACAGTGAACATAGCTATACGACTGCACTTCTGTACAACCATGATTGCCATCACAAGGAGCCACCGAGACTGACCTGGGCCAGGGGAAGAACTTGCTTAAGGAAGACTTGGAGACAATGTGGCAGCAACCTGGTTGGTAGCATACAATAGATCTCCTGAAATACAGTCACGTAAATTGTCCTGTGATGCAGACTAACAGAGCAGCTTATTTTGTCTCTCTTCTGGCCACCTTTCTGCCTGCTTATTACAAAACACAGTCCCTGTTCTAATGCACATGGACATGAAGAGTCAGGTTGGTCCTACTCCACTTTGTACTTACCATGGAAATGGTGACTTAGGGCTGGTCATTGAACCAGTTCTTAAAGCCTGCTCTGGTATGAGCTTCTTACCCTGTGCTTCAGCAAGAAGTCAGCACTTTTAGCCAAGGAATTGTCTGGCCTATTTTGGGGATCCTGGGATCCTGTATTTTGTCATCTTAGTCACTCCCAGAAGCGTGCAGCTCTACTTTACCCATGAGGAAACTGCTGGACAATTTAATGCTCTTTCCATACAGAACCTTTGTCTGACAAGGAATGAATGATAAACCTGGAGAGATCTAGTTAGAGACCAGTGGATCTTGCTGTCTTTCTTCTTGGGAATAATTTTTTAATCTTGTTTCCAGAAGTCTGGTGTCTTTATCTCTGCTGCTACTGGTAGACAGAGCTCTGGAGAAGCTCAGTAGAATTTCAGCCTGTTGATTAGTCAATGCTTTGGTTCAAATCCAGGGTGATCATGTTGGCTCCTCTGCCTAGGACCCCAGCAACTATATCAGTAAAATGAAAGTAACTCATTAAGGCAGAAATCACCCAGACCCTGGTACTCTCTCCCAGTATAAGGACACCTATGAGCGTTTCCAAATTTACTGGCAAGTAAACACCATGTAGATGGAAAGATCTCTGGAGAAACTGGGAATATGGGAGAAGTTGAAATGATGCTAGCATAATTCTGTGGTTAAAGAGCTGATCTGGCTCATGCATCAGGCTTCTTGTGAGGCCCTTGAAGCAGTCAATTCATCTTTCTGTCTCTTAGTTCCCTCTTTGCAAAGCAGAGATTTTAATATTTCCTTTATCTGTCTTGGCGATTACAGGCTCTTTGGGACAAGGACTCATCTTAATTTAGGTCTTAACATCACAGACCCTTGGTCTCAGCTCACATTTCTAAACAAGTGTCATACAAAAATCAAGAACTTGCATATCCAAAGAGCACAACAGTAGAGAAATACCTAAGTCTGAAGTCACAGCAAACAAGTTTTGCTTCAGCTGCTATAAAACAATTGTGCATTTCTACCTGGCCTCACTGTTAGACACAAGTAAAGCAGAGGAAGGAAATACCTGTACAAACCTTTCTTATTGTTTTATTTTTTATTATTATTTCTTTGTTGCTTCACTACTGACTCATAAACTGTAAAAACATAGCAAAAGCTACATTTTCCTTCCTCCAGATTTTCAGATGCTGCCGTTGGAATTGCAAGGTGGCTCAGGAGAAAAACATATTTCTCTTGGCACCGTGGCATTTTCTTTTCACACTGGTTATAACAGCAGCAAGCTGAGTTAAAGTCCATGGCCATTATCTAAATGCTCATTGACACTACAGAAGGAAACAGTATTGCTACAAGTAGCTGGCTGTCCTGGTGCTGAAAGTGTACAGACTCCATTGGAACAGCCACTGGGGAATTCGGATTTTTTTTATATTTTTTTATATTTTTTTTTTCCGCAGAAGCACTGGGACAGATTCTGCACAAACCCAGTGCCTAGTCCACAACCTCACAACCAGAGAAAAAAAGGGTCAGGGGATAGACTTCATCTGCTCGGTGCTGTGTCCTGGGCTCCTCTCCATGCCTTGTATTCTGTCAGATTTTTTTCAGAGCTGGTATTACAAGTCCTGACATCCTCTCCAGGCAAGCCAGATATTGTTCTCAAACCAGCAGGTGCCTGGACTGGCTCAAGTGAGTGAGATCCTGGCTGTTTGCAAACTGAGCCCTAAAGATGTACTACAAACAATGTGAATCTTGGATGTACACTGCAGCTGCATGGCACGATGGCTAAGTGACAGCCACCGGGGATACAAGAAGTCTAGCTGTGACAAAACAACTGCACCTAGATGGATGTGCCGTCTCTTTTCACCTGTCCTCTGCTTTTCCTCCCCTCGGTAAAGCAGCTTGCAAGCTTTCAGAGATCGGGACTGCCTTCAGCAGGAGCCTGTGCGAGGCTCAGCCTATTTATAGTCATTTCCCTGCTTAGGACTATTCAGTGCTACTGTGACATAAATAGTAAACTCTTTATTAATAAGCAGATAAGAAGCTCCCCGGGTCTTAGGTCACTTGGACTACATCCCAGTTCAGGAATTATCTCACAGGTGAGCTCCCCTTCCGATCACATATGGTCCCACCAGCAACTCCCACAGTTACTTACACATGAAAATAATATTATGAAAACATTTACTGTAAGCTTTAGATTAATTTGGTAGAATTTAACAGCTGGAAATAACGAGGAGGAGCCAGCACCTTGCGAAGAGCCAGCACTCTGCAGACCACCAGCAAGTGCTCCACAGACCTCAGTTTGGAAAGTGATGAGACAGATGGAAGTCATTATTTTGTTTTGAACAAAATACCATCTGGGGCCAACATTTGCTGTCTGTTACTTCTGAGTAAATCCAGAGAAACTCCATCGCGTTCCTTAATAATCAGTCCTGGGACCGATCTTATTAAATATTTTCCTTAATGAACTTGGCAGAAAGAAAGTAGGCGCCTGGTCATGAGATCTACTGATGACACAAACTTGAGCGACTGCATCGCTGTTGCAGAGAAGGATCAGAATATGATATGGATGACCTTGGAGGAAGGCTGAGTGAGAGAAAAGGGTGTGTTTTAGCAGTAACAGAGGAAGAGACTGCACTTAGAGGCTAAGGTAGAAACTCGTCGATTGGAGGTAACAATAGAGAAAAAAAGGACCTGAAATTGTCTGTTCGAACACAGGGGCCTTAAAAAGAACAACTGCAGTTGTGATGTCTCAAATAAGATACTGGGTAAGAGTCAGGGTTGTTCAGCTGAGGAAAATGAGCAGTTTCATAGGTTACATCTGCACTGGTTTATTAAAAATTCCCAAGATGAGGAACATCCCTCTGACAGTGAGGTCCACCAGGGTGGTTATACCTATTCTGCCAACAGGGCAGCCCATGATCCGTGTCGACTACAGGAAGATCCAGAGCACTGCCTGAGAGCATCCCACTTGGCACAAGGTGAACCTTTGCCATTGATGTTCCAGCAACTGAGCCATCTGGATGACTGAGCACCCCTGGCAGCACTAACATCACGAGAGAAACACCATCAAAGGAGAAGAAACGTGCAAGCTGTAGGGAAAGATGGCACCGAAAGCATCAGCTGTAACAGAGCACTGATCAAGTTTGGACTAGAAATTGGAGGTACACCCTGTATTTAGGTGTGCGTGTCTGTACACATCTGCACAGGAGAGAAGAGGGACCACCCGTGGGGTGACCATTTCTTTCTAGAATGGTGTCCCAGTTACATCCAGACTGCTGCCTTCAGGAGTTGGTTACTTCTGTCCTTTGGTACCAAAGGCCACTAGAGAGACTTACACATCTGATTTATAGGTATGCCAGAGGAAATGCTACGCTAGAGGAAATTAATCGCACCCTGGAAATTTTTCAGACAACCTGGGAGCAAATTCTGGAGCAGACGTTGAAGGCATTCAGGGATCACACACGGCCAGCTGCTAGCATTGCCTCCTAGAAGACTGTGCATCAACATCTAAGCAACGTGGTGTCCAACTTGGTGGTGAGCTCAATCCTAAGCAAACAGGACCGAGCAGACACAGAAAAATCCCTCCCATCGCTGGGCTTAGAGCATCTTGACTTTGACATGATGATATTATGCCAAGGCTCCAGCACTGGTTAGATTTATGCCAGGTGTTGTGCTGATGTGATTGCAGAGAACCACTCAAATAACTTCTCAGGGTTTATACTGAGCTCAGAATTACTGTCTGCAAACCAGTAGCAAATATAATGTCAGTTTGCATTCGAGGACTTTTGCCCAAACTTCTTTATGTTACAAGAACGAATCATTTTCTGAGTGGGGTGAAATGTAGCAGCTTTACACAGCTCAGAAGAAGTACTTTGGTTTTACTGCAAACTCAGTATAGCCTGTAAAGGGCAACATACGAGAATACATAAATCAGTCAGTCTAGTGTCTCTGGTTGTCTGAATTTGGACTTGCACAGCAAACACAGGTTACACAGTGCTACATGAGAGCGAGATCCCCAGCCAATGGAAATTGATGTAATCCTTGGAGCTTCACTGACTTACAATAGCAACAGTCTGGTTCATCACATTTGTTTCTGTGAGCACAAACAATGAAGCAACTTTTTTTTCAGAATGCATTTACCAAAGACTGTGACTTTCTTCATGAATACTGGGGATGCTACAGTGATTTTAGTAAAACCGCTGTCTGTTTATACACATACAAAAATAGAATCAGAAAATAAAATTATAATAATTATAATAAATACAATTATAATAACTCCAAAACACATTTTCCTGCTTAGGAACTCCTCGCCTAGTTAATAAAAGACAAAAGGGAAAACTGCCTCAAGTCCATGAACATCCTTTGAGAATTGCAGTGCTGACAGTCTTTACACCTTGCTTATTTGCAGGGCACACCCGGTGTCTTCCTCCGAAGCGTGGCTCTGCTGCTCCTGCTACAGCTGAGCATCAGCCTCAGCAGCTGGGCAGATGGATGGGCAGGGGAGAAATGCCAATTAGTGCATCCTTGAGCTGCTCAGCCAGCTCTAATTAAGACCAAAGAGCATGTCTGTCTGTCCCTACCATGACAACCTTTTTACTTATTTATTTATTTTCGGTGCAGTTTCTTTTTCCGTGCAGTTTCTGGCATGGGCCAGAAAGCTGCTAGCACCAGGTATTGAATGACCCTCTGAGCTGGGACATGTGAGCCACTAAATAACCGAATCTCCACCTCCTGCTGCTGGTTGTGCAGGGCTAAATCACACTGCAGGGAGAAGAGAGACCAAGGTTTCCATGCGAGGTGATCTAAATCATGACTAATTGTGTTGGACCAGTGATTAAGGGCACCAGGAATAACCAGAGAGCCACTGCAGTAGGTGCTGCATGGACACGCACAGCTTCCCCCTGCCACACACACGTTTGTGTATGGCTGAAGGGGTGACAGGCAGCACACATGCACACATGTATGCGTACCCTTTTGATCGTCCTGGTTGCTTTTGTCAGGGTTGTTCGGCCTCAGCTGCACTCATTTTAACTTCAGCCAAACTCTGATGACATGCACATTAAACCCTCTCCTCTTTAGACTAGGGGAAGAGGGAACATTAACGAGCAAACTGTTTTCCAAACTGCACAACACAATTGTCCTTGTTTTACAGTGTTGTTTCTTCCTCACTTCAGCCTTGCAGCATCTCACCTTTCAGGCTTATGCCTTGGCTTTACCTGATGGACTGACTTTTTTTTTTTTTTTTTTTCCCAAGTTTTCCTCCTTCATAGTTGGGGAAGGGAGGGAAAGAAAAGAAACGATGATGATGATGATGCTTAGCACATGCACCATGGGCCCCTGCACAGCAAGCAGCTGGGATGGTGTGCTCAGTGGTACAACTTTGCACAACATGTGCTTCATCTGTCTCTTTCTGCACTAGTTTCTTTCTAAAAAAAGGTCTCTGGGGTGATCTGCATGGCTGGATAACCCAGACCCCTGGGATTTAAAGGCTGCAGGAGTTTCTGGTAGCTGAAAGCTTTTCCAAAACACCCATGGGCAGGACTGGCACGGTGATTTGGGGGTATTTGGTTACACAGAGAGTCCTGACACTTCCATTCTACCTTGAGAAATCTGCCTTCGTATTTGGCTGCCCCAACAGTGGAACAAGAAGGCCGGTGCCAAGCGAATACATCATTCCCACAACATGCGGCTGCCGACAAGCCTGCAGGGCTGAGCTGAAGAGCTCGAAGCTCTCGGCCTGGACCGAGGCACGGTGCTGAGGTTGTGCAGTGCTGGCTGGGTGGCTGGTGATGGTGGATGCTGGCTGGATGGCTGGTGGCTGGTGACATCAGCCATCATCGGGTGGTCTCCAAAAGATCACTGAGATAAGAGTTTACCTCCTTCATCCCCAGGAATGTCATTTCTGTACAGGATTTTAGACTGTAAGTCCCTGTTTGAGGAGATTGTAGGAGCAGGTAGGCTGTCCTGCAGTCCCACAGAGGTCAGACTAAGGGATAACCTCATGGGACAGGTCTGAGACATCTGGACAGAGCTTAGAAAGTTTTACGCCTACCTAGCACATTGCCTTTTTTCCTGCACTAACAGGCTTTAAAAACAAAAGAAAATAAATAAATAAAATTAATAAATGAAGCACAGCCCATCTGTCCTTATACTCTGGGTTTAAACATGGACAATCTCAGTAGCAGCATCTCAGGATCTGTCTGGAAAAGCTTTCCTTCTCCTGGAGGATTTACCCCTTTGCTGTATATTCCCCAGCACGTATTCCAACAGTCCTTCAGAAGCAGGTTCAGGCTTTCTGGTGCAAGGGCCCTTATCCAAACCAAATAATACGGAGTGCAAGAGGCAAGCAGATGAGTGCTAAAGGACTATGGTCTTCCCACATGTTTGCTTGGGCAGTTCAGACACGTTTCCAAAAACCACAGTCCCCAGAGACATTCTTCTCTCTGCAAGGGAATGCACTTGTTAAGCCAGGGAGAGAGAAAGCTGCCTTCTCAGAAATGAAACAGGTCATCTTCCAGCACTCGGAGGCAGAGACAGTGGCCACTGAGGTGGCCGAGGTAAAAGCAGGCATAAACATCCATGCTGGAGCCACCGGCATCTGATAGCATGTAAGACGGTGATCTGGAGTTCCCTGTAATCCAACATGTTTTGCGTTCTACCTGTGAAGGTGCTGGAGCATGGATTTCCAGATGGGAAGAGGACGGGAGGTTTTGTAGGAAGATTGCAGGGATTTGGGAGGGTGGCGGTGCTCACTGGCAAGGGAAGAAGATACGGGAGCATGAAGCGTAGGTTCTGAATTTGGAAGACAGTAGTAGGGATAAGGAGGGAAAAAAGCAGGTCAGGCAGCTCAGTAAAAAGGGAGTTTTTTGGAGGAGAAAGTTAAAAAAAAAATAAAAAATATAAAAAAGTAATTAAAAATTAGGGAACCTGCTTCTAAATGTTGATTGGGGATTGTCTCAACCCAAAAGGCTGGCAATGGTACAAAAAATCTCTAGAAGCATCCCATAGCCACAGCCCACATGGGGCAGTATCTATGGATCCACACTGAGCCATCCTATAGCTACAGATGCTCGGCTCCATGAAATGATCTAGCGACAATTCTCCAACCCTGAGTGCAACTGGCACAACATATCTCATGTGCATACAGGTGAACTTTCTTACTTTTTGTCTCAGGTAGCTGGGTATTGTTTCTCTCCTGAGCCTGAAACTTACTGGCTTGAGACTCGTGTCCAGGATCTCTTCAACCTCCTTGCAAAACCCCTAATTAATTACGTGGTTCTGGAGCTTGACACCCCCTTCTCCCACATGTACATGTCCCTTCTGGACTGCAGCTGAACTCTGCAAGGATGCATGACGGATGCAGCACATAAGATACCTGCCAAGATACCTTTTGCAAAGGGTCCCTGAAAACACAATTACTCTCTTTGCCTCCCCGTTGACCCAAAATACTTCCGTCACTGCCATAGGACAAGCAGACAGCAGCTCCTGTAAGCCAAGGAGACAGAGTCACTCACCAGCCCTTGCCCCGAGCATTAAACATCTGGCTGTTGATGCGGGAATGAATAAGTTAGAGGGCTGATGTGAACCAGATTGCTTGCACTCTGTCCAAAAATTCCTCTGCAAGCTTCCACTGTCGACTTTTGGCTTATCTTTTGCACATAAGCTCCGTGGGCACTTTCTGGGAAACCAGGAGAAGTATGGGTTCACACCAGCTGAGAAGCAGGATTTGTCATGCTCATTGGGATACGCTTTCGTCTGATCAGACAGGTTTGGGCTTAATTAAGTGTGTCCTTAATTAAGGACACAGTCCTCCATGCCATTGGAGTACGGCAAGGCTCCTCCGAACTCCAAATCAAGCAAAGCAAGAAGGGAGAGGAGGAAAGGACCTGGGGAAGGAGCCCAGAGTGGGTGGGAGAGAGGAGCCCAAGGCTGGCTCAAGAGCTTTGTTTGAAGCTCCAGCACACTCCTGCTCTTGTGCCTCATTTGCCATGGTCAAGGGCTCATAATCAGCATTCACATCCTCCCTGTCCACAGTTCCACCAGATCCTGAGGACTACTGCAGAGCAGAGTTTGGTGATCAGTCGCTATTGAATCTTGACCCCTCTCTGAATGCAAGGAAGTGTATTTGTTGTTGTTGTTGTTGTTGTTTTCCAAAGCCCTCTTCCTCAAAAACAAATGAATAAAAGAAGTCCTGACCCAGCAGGAGGGAATCCCAGGTCTGCCACCACCTCTATCCCATTGCAGGTCCCACTAAAAAAGGAGGGCCACAACTTCAGCCCAAGCCCAAGTGTGAGACAAACACTTTCTTTCCCTACCATTTTTTATTTTTTATTTTTGACATGTTCGAGTGATGAATTTGAGAAGGGATACCTTGCTTTTTAGAAATATTTTAAAATGCACTTAAACCTTGGCTGGATGATGTTCAGTGTTCACAAATACCTCTAACTGGGAAAGATGTGGTATCTTTTCTAACTAGCCATTCTTGACATGACCTACAAATCTCAGGACTTCTGAAATGGCCATTGATCAAATGGGTCTTCAAAAATGAGTGCCCATCCTCCTTCTAATGGAGGCATGAAGGGAAGGAATTCCAGGAAAATAATATGTCAAAAGCTACTGAGTTTATCTATAGCAGTGGCTGTGTCAAGAGGCAGAATCCATCTACAGCATCAATACCATCACACTCTAATCCTTGGTGCCCAACGCTGACATCCTTCCCTTCTCTGCTTTGCCTTCCACAGAGCTGTGCTTTGTTCCCTGGATAGCAATGGTTGCTTGTAATGTTTTCTCAAGATGAAACCTCAAATCGTCCCAGAATCTAAACTATCTTTTCCTCTGGCCCATATGAACCGCTAAAGACCCTTTTTTATAGCAGGGAGAACAGCATCGTCCATTTAGCATTGCATAGGCAAGATACTGAGTAAATATGGTAAGAAATTGTGAAGTTCCCTTGCAGCAAGGATGATTCAGATCAGACAAAGATCTGATTTTTTTTAGAAAAACTCACTAACAGAGAGCAGGACTCTGGAATCAGCTGTCTGAGGTCTCTGTAGTCTCCAGCACTACAAGTCATTAGGCAGAATCTCTTTAAGCATAGAGTTAAAATCAACCTCTGCAGGGAATGGCATTGGCATAGCCATAGCACAAAGTCCTGCCAACCCCCATAAAACAGTGCAAAGCCCTATGCAGCCCTTTTGGAAAGTCTGGCTGGACTTAAAGAAATGGGAGGTGTCTATATTATTTTCTGAAGAGCATCTCAAGGCCACCTTTAGGACCAGGTCTGTCCTCTGTGCAGACAATCATTGTGCAAGACCATGCAGAGACCTCAGTGATGAGCTCAAGGTCCGTGCTCCACAAGAGCTCAGCGTGCCATTAGGTGCACTGCATGACCACCACCACCATTTTCTGCCTCCCAGTGCTGAGGAAATGACACAAATTTGAAAATTCAGATCCCAGCACAGGGAAAGGACTGAGGTCCTAACATTATGCCTCGCAGAATCCCTTTGGAGTTGCTAACACGGGAGCCAGGAGGAAAGGAAAATCATTATGTTATAACTCGATACATGAAAGAAGACCATGGAAAATGAGGGACCTCTCAAGTCATTTGATCCAAAGTTTGCTGTCACAGGTACCCTGCCATATGTTCCCATTCATAGCTTTAATACTATTAGAAGTCTTTCCCAGAACCACATTCCTCTGATGCCTTTTTCCACTTCAAAGTACCCACGGCCCAATTTACATCCATTTACATCCATGCCAACAAAGACCTGAAATGTAAATTCCTCCTCTCCCTCCTGCATATTTATCATGCACAGCATAGAAAGCTCACCTATCCTGTCTACCCAATAGAGGGATTTTATTCTCCACTCTATTATATATATATATGTAGGTATGAGCAACTATGGGCCATTTTTGACAAAACTGGCAGTAGCTCTTAACATAATGTCATATAAAACCAGCTCATTTTCTTATTAGCACAATTATAAAACTTCTATTTCCTTCCTTCCTGTTCACACCCCCTCTCTACCCTAAGCTGAAGGCAAAGATTTTTGTAATGATTACTGCTAAGCCCCAACAACTCAAAAGAAATCAAGTCTGGCATATAAAGTGTCTTCATTAACTGTGTCTTTCAATAGATTATTAAATATTTCACATAGAAACACACACACAGAGATACATGTTCACCAAGAATGCATTTTTTAACATTATTTTATGAGTCTCCCCCAGTGCCAAAGGAGTGAGTAGAGGAAGCTGGAAAATTCTTTTGGATCGTGAGGTTGAGGAGACACAATCTGAGAAATGTCAACGTTGAAAGACAGAAAGAACTGTCAAGTCAAACTAAGGTGGCTTCTGGAGATGTCATCTAATAACTTAAACTCATACTGCATTTTATATCCTGAAGTGCTTTAAGATACAGACTGTGATTACTCATTTTCTTTCGTAATTCAGCTGGGGAAGGGGACAGTAGCCAAGCCATGTCAGTAACACAGCAGTTTTCAGGAAGGAATGCAATTACAGGATGAAATTTAGTTAAAAGGCAATCCAACCTCGAGAAGGTAGATTGGGCGGGATTCATCTCACTCATGTTTGGATGTCAGCAGTGCGTATGTCTCCATCCAGACTGGACACCCTGAGCTCTCATTTCAGTCGAAAGAAAGAAATGGCCACATGTATCACACAGATCATTTAATCTGTTTTAGTTATCTGTTTGAGATGAGATGAATCACATCCTGCATGCCCCTGCTTCCCTCTCTTGACTGCAGAGAGTCCAAATGAATAATTACTCGCAACATAAACATATAGGGTGGGATTTATTTCATGCATTGTAGGTTTACAAAGCACATGTTTTCCTCTGAGACAGAAATCCAGGCTTCTGTTCAAGTCAATGGAGTCCATGGTGCAAAACCTACTCAATACAGCAAATGGAATTCTAGGGTGCAACCCAGCCAACGAGATACAGATTTTATATGTATTATTTATTGTCTACTTAATGTACTTCATTCATTGTTATTCTTTGTTCTCTGTACTAACTAGATCTCCATTTACTCTCATGAAAGCCTGAATGCTCAAATGAGGGATGAATATCTACACCGAAAACACAGTTATTTGAGGTTAATCTCATTCCTGAAGTTAGATGGGATGTATCCCCACAATGAGATGGACTTGTTCCCTTATGGC